>NW_018250980.1:71036-95323 GCF_001263595.1 Phalaenopsis equestris
ACCTCTCTATTATCAGTACTGTTACCGCCGACTTCCTCCAGCTCCCTTTTAGCAGGCCGCCTCTTCTACTCCCTTCCGGTTGGCCACTGTCCCTCATACACCTGCTAGGCAGACTGCCTACACCTGCTGCCCCCTGCAGTGCTGCAGCCACCTGCTATCAGTCCTCTTCCAGCAGACAACAACCACTACTGCTCCCTCTAGCGCCGCAGCCACCTGTTGCTAGCCCCCTCCCAACAAGCGGTCACCACTCCTACTCTCTACAGCGCCGCCATTGCCTGCTATCAGACCCCTTCAAGCTAGTCAACACCACTTTTTGCTCCCTCTAGGCCTACCGCCGCTGCTTCCAACCCTCTTTTAGCAGCCTACTAGCCCCTCCTTATTCTTGCAGCACTACTGCTCCTGCTGCTATTTTCCTTCCCTTCCAGACCTGCTGTCTTCCCCTAGAGAGTCGTTTATGTATTTTGTGCTCTTTTTGCTCTTATTTTGAGGTGTTTTCATTGCCATTTAACCGTTTGCAATTGTGTTGTTTTATGTTGAGGAGTCATCGTAATTTATGAATTTAACAATAAATATTTTCGTTCTTTCGCTGTTTGGGTTAACTCATGTATCATTCTTTGCTGCTACTCGTATGTACGAGAGAGACAAGCAATTGTTTGAACGACGGCTTCTGCTGCAAAACAGAAGGGACGAATGTTACTATATTCTCAGGCAACGAGACTCGCTAGGGGAGAGAATCACCATGGCTCTGAAAAAGAATGGAAGAGACCAAGATCTGTTATCATTCGTTGCTGCTATCTGTAGGTACTAGAGAGATGAATCAATTCTTAGGCAACGAGAATCGCTATGGGAGAGAAGCACTGTAGCTCTGATATCATGAAAAAATTTAGAAAAGATTTTTATTTCTTGCTCTACCCTGATGCATTACATTTACTACATGTTTATAATAATGTGGTTGATATGCATGTCGACAAAATATGAGACTAGAATCCTTTTAAATTAAGAATCCCGCCAAATAAGAAAAAAGAAAATATGTGTTAAAAGGGAGCAAAATTAGTGAAATATAGAAAGAAAATAAATTCCTTTCTAATCAAGCATACGGATTGACACTTACCTACACTATGTAAAAGCACCAAAATTATCGGGGTTTTACATTTACAACCGGGGGTTTTTGGGGTAGGGTGGGAGTGGTGGTGGGGGGGTGCTGAAGGTGCACTAATGGGGCATGTCAATAGAGTTGACGTGGGAAGATGAGGAAAAAGGGGTAAAGTAAAGATAACAATTCTAGAAATTGTGAAATATGATTTGCACAGAGTGTAATCGCCTCATGCAGTATGAAATGACAATGGGTGGAGCATGGGGATTAGTTAATGACCGACTGTTGTAGCTTTCTTGAAGTGCCTTTAGTGATGGAATTTAATCTTTTATCTTGTATTTGATGATCATTTTATTAAACATTCAAACTTATATGCATTCTAGCAATTTTCCGCATCTTAGTCTTTCATTTTATTCACCACATTTGATTGTCCTATGTTAGGATAATGTTAAACATCAGACTAGATTTGTTTCACAAAAACCTGCTAAAGTTCTTTTGTCAAGCATCGAAGTTGTGGCACAGTCAATGGGCTTGAAGACTCATATTCGCAATTACAAGGTAATTGCTGTGACCATTGACGTTGAATTTGATGGAGCTTTAATTGGGTTAAATGAGAATGTTTTTTCAATTCTATTCATTTAATTCCCAACAAGAATACTTTTTTCTTTCCCACAAACCATGATGTTGGCTTTGGTGCACAGATGCGGGTTGAAGGTCTATCTGCAGACAGAAGTTCCCATTTTTCAGTTATGCTAGAAGTGAGCTCCTTTATTAATTATGCTAAATCCTACATTGTGATTAGAAATCATGTTTGGTATCAACAATGGTATTATTTATTATTCTTTAATTTATTAGTTGATTGATTGTTAGGGAAATATATGATTTTGTTTTAAATTTATTTGGAGTTTTTTTTAGAGTTTTTTTTTTTAATTTATTGTTGTGTTTGTAATCATCTTTAATTATTCTGTAAAAAAATATCCCATTACCCATCAAGAGGTATTGAAGAGTTATCGGATTCTTCTGAATAAATAAATATTTTCTAAACATGGATAACCCCAAGCTGATAAAATGAATCACTTATTCTTTATTACATTATCCACTAAAAATACCAAATATTAATTAACCATGCTATTGAAGTCAAATGTACGCCTTTATCCAACAAATGTTGTGGTAGTCGATCTTACTGTGTTAATTTTTCCACATCCACATTGCTTCTATGGTCTTCTGAATCATTTGAAATTGATGCAGATTTTTCAGGTTGCTCCATCAATTTTTATGGTAAATATCCAACGAGCAGCTGGAGATACAGAAGAATATCTCAAAGTGAGTGCTTTATTTCAGTGTTCTTCTAATTTTTTAGAAAATCGAGAAACCACAGGCCGGATGGTTTCATTTCCCCTTTTATAAAATTTGAAATTTTGATATCTGTTATAATCGTTTTGTAGTTAATAAATATGGAAATCTTCATGCTTTTTTTTCTTCTGCATTGCATGGAAAGTAATTTATTTGAAATCTTCCTAAAAATTTGTAACATTGTTGAATTTGTTTGTATGCATGCTTCAATATCTCTGTGAGATTCTTCTACAAGACAGCATATTTTATTTATTTTTAGTCTCACACATCAGATATGAATTGAAACCAGCTCAGTCTTTTGGCCCAAGCATGAATGCTGATTTGAGGCCATATTGCCTGTAAAGACTGTTGATCCAACCACAAAAAGTTACGATTTCAAGTGATATAAAATGCTTTTAAAATTTTACATCATGAAAGGTGATCTGCAATTCCAAGCGTTAAGAATCATTTTCTAAGCATATGAGCATGATGCACAAGATCTACCAGCTGATGTTCTTAGCTTGTTAATGATTTTAATAGAAATAGGATTTTAGGTTTACGAAGTTTTGATAAGACTAACTTAAAATGCAAAAATAAAAAAATCCAGCTTTTTATCCTTGGGGTCGAGCAGGACAAGCAAAGTTGGATTTCACAAACCTTAATATGGACTGACTGCCAACAAGTGAAATTGACTGATCATACAGGTTGGCCGAGTTGTGACAAAAGTGGTATCGGAGAGTGGTGTTTAGAATTATGTTACATAATCATATCAACACAGCCATTAGGCTCAAATAGCTGAAAACTTAATATAAAATTCAGGGAACTTAGAATAGATCATATAATCATAAACATAGCTATCATATACAAATTTTGATGATAGGTTTTATAAATGTGGAAGATTGTAACACTTGATTAAAAAAAGTGAGAGATCGAACTGATTAATTACGGTTCAACTAAAGCAAAATGAGTTTATTTGTTGTCTTCAAGCGAGAAGAAAACAAAAATGAAAGGGAAGCGTTGAATTGGAAATTGAAGCGAGCAGGGGGGTTAGTTTGCTATTATAAGAGGAGATGGGAGTAAAGAGGTAAATGAAGTCAATGGGGGATCGAGCAAACACTTATACGTAAAATCTTGAGTGCAGAAATCAGGCTTGAGCAGAGGACTGAATGTGTGAATGTAAGTAGAAATGGAGGGATTGATCATTGTGTGAATTGTGAGCCGGAGAAAGCACACCTAGGAGGAAGATGAATTGAGTGGGTGCCGAAGATGGAGGGCAAACATGCATGCAAGAGAGGGCTTGAGCTAAAACGAACAACAACATCGTACTAAGCTAAATGATATAAAATGATATGCAGAATATAAATAAAATAATTTATATAGTTTGTTTGCGTGTGACTATCTATATTGGATTAGCATATATATTGTTTCCATTTTTTGTTATGTTACCATAATTTAGAGGTATGAGTATTCACCAAGTTATTCGTAACTCATTATTTTTAAACTAACAAATTTCAGGTGATAGAGAGAGAATGGATATTGTATGTAGGAGACATGGCCAACATAGAGAAAGATAACTTTATATTTAATTATTTTTTTTTTCAGTTAATTTAAATTTTTTTTGTTATTGTCTATATTGATTATTTTAAATGATTCTATTATAGTTAGTGAAAATATACAAAATTAAAAATCTTAATTGCACCATCCAATCATCTATTCATGTATTGAAAATTCGAAGTCTCTTCGCTGCGCCATGAAAAATAATCTTCATGTGCATGCATTTCGATGAAGTCTCTTCGTTGGGTCGTTTCCTTCCCAGCTATCTCTAATGGTGACTGTATTGTGCAGGTTTGTTCACGAAGGCGATGGTTTTGGGAGGAACATGTGGGGGGAGAGTGACATATGGAGGATTTTGGGCAGAGATGGGAAATTTGGGCGAAATTGAGAGAGGGGGAGGTTATCGGTGAGGGTTTCAGATTGAGAGGGGAATATGAATATGGAATTGATTAATAATTACTAAATAATTTATATATTATCAAATTAATTATAATTTGATAAATTTATATATAATTATTAAATAGTTAATTAATAAATAAAATTATATTTTAAATTTTAAATTAATTAATAGAATTCTAAATAAATTTTAATTTATATAAATAGTAATGGATTAGTAATTTTTTAGCTTAAAAAATAATTATTAATTTATATATCTTTTTATTAATTAGTGTAAGTTCATTTTTTTATATATTTTGAGGCTTTGAATACTTATTTATACTTTTTGTTTAATGTTTATCTTTGCTGTTCAATAAATCCTTATAAATTCATTTAAGCTGTTAAACAGTTTCTCATGATTTACTTACTAACATACCAAACAAATTTCATCATCTAACCATCTCAAAATTTGATAAATTCGGATTTAGAGGATTTACTAAATCCTATTTAAACCATATCATACTTAGAACCAAATAGCCCGTTATACAATTGGTGTATTTCAAAGCTTGATATGTATCAAATGTGCAAGATATTTCTTTGTTATTTTTATATTATTTGTCATTTTTATGTTTTTCCCAGGTATTTATGATTTTATATGCAATGTACAAGTGATTAAACATCTTGGAGAGTTAAATGACTCAAAACAGTCTGACCCGACACCCTGACACTAGTTTTGGCTTCCTAGGTGCTTGTTCTGGTAACATGGAACCATAAGACTAGGCGCTTGGGTGCCTGGAACTAGTGGACCAAGTACATATACACTAGTTTTGGTCGCCCAAGAGCCTGTATCCAATGGTCTAGGCACCAGTTCAGAGCGCTTGGGCATCTGTAAGAGTGGGATTTCTATTCGAAGGATTCATTTTACATCGATTCACGTCAAAGTAGTTAGAAAATTAGGATTAAAAACATTTAAATCTCCAAATTTTGAACATTTGAGCTAAACTCAAAACCAATAAACTAGAACTATTCCAAATATTGGGAGTTCACTTGTTTCTTGTGAGATCAATAAACGAACTCAGTTTTGTATACTACTTGGTCGGTATGTATACTTTATTTTATCGTCAATGCTTCACATCATTTCAATCGTAGTGTAATCAAGATTCTTTCCTATTCTCAACATATGAAAAGTATGTCATTGACAAGCTTAAGTTGTTCGAAGCCCACTCCTCTACATATGAATGTAGGGTGGAAAAGACCTATAATTTCATTATTCACGATCAAAATATCTACACGCAAATGGTTGAGTTCATAATTTTCATATTCTTATACTTTACAATGCCTAATCTCTATATGCATTGACGGAGTTCACATGATTGAATGAAAAAGATTTTGTTGATTATCTAGAACATGCAATGCAAGCAAGATTATTTAGATCATGCCATGCATGCAGTTTTCTTGGATACACTTTAGTGGGGTAAATATTGAATTTCGTTGATATGAAGAGGCCTTTCACCAAGACAAGAAAACATGTTTTTGTTGTGATATTTTTACCAAATTACATCAAATAAAAATATCTTAAGCTTAAGGATCCCATGCATACTTTGAGGCCCCTTTTCTTTTTGTTAGGAATAATCATTACAAACTATAACTAGACGATTTAACTCTTAACACTAAGCTCTCAACCATAAAATAATAACCTTAGGCGTTTTTTTCATTATGGTGTAATTTGTGCAAATTAAATTATGGAGGTCCTTGTGTAAATACTCCTTTTGAAATTTCAACACATTTTGGGCTTTTTTTCCTTATGATGGGGATAATAAAAAGAATCATATAATTATATCATGATGGTGTAATTTGCGTAAATTAAACTATGGAGGTTTTTGTGCAAATATTCCTTTTGAAATTTCAACATATTTTGAGCTCTTTTCCTAATGATGAGAATAATAAAATGAATCATACAATTATATATAAATTATTTTAATTAGCTTAGAATATTCATTATTTTGTTTTATATATTTCCGCTTAAATTTTCTATTATATATATTTGTGTGTGTGTGTGTGTGTGTGTTTATTATTATTATTATTATTATTATTATTATTATTATTACTATTAATTTTATTATTAAACAAATTAACTTTAATTTTATTAAAGCTTACCTCATCAAGCCTTATTGAGCCTTGATCCTTTGCGCATGAGCTTCTTCCTGAGAGCTAAATCACATGCATGAGAGCTCCTCTGTAGCGCCCTTTTTTACTCCGATTGCGACTTGACATAGACGTAGGCGCTACATTTTCCCCTTTCTCTTTCTTTGAATGCGCAGGAACTTCCACACTCTCCTCCTCTGCACGACAATGGCGCCGCCTCCTTCGACTTCTCTCTATCAACTCCACAGCTCAATCCTAGTAATGCAACCCTCGACGCTGCCATTCGACTCTCTTGGCAAGTTCTTACCTCAAGAAAAATTTATAGGCGATTTTACCTATTTGGTTTCCCGACCTTATTGCTTCTTCGCCTTCCCGAGCTTCTCGATTCTTTTTCTTCAGCTCTTCATTTACCTGAATCTTCACTTCGTCTTCTCTCCTATTCATTTGTTTGATTCTTCACCCTTGGGATGTTACATCCACTCTCTACCTGAGAATAAGAGGCCTCTCCCAGCCAGTTGCTATTGAAAGTTGCTTAACTTGCCAATTCATGTGCGAGTTAATACTTCTAAACGAATTAGTTTATCGGATGCACCTGCAGAGTACAATCAGTGGAAGAGCCAAATTACAAAGTCAATGACTTTAGAGTTACTTTGTGACAATCTGTATTTATGAAACTCCAGCTCATATTGTGCAAAAAGTGGATATGTATGTGTTCTATCAGCATGTGCTTTGGAATGAAAATGCTTAAAAGATTGACTTACCAAAAAATTATAGTAGCCCCACCACTTTCAATGCGGTCGATCTCACGTCTTAGTATGATACAACAGAAGCTTCGATGGATAAGGGAGACTAGCGCTAGCGTCTGGGGTGGAAATTCAATGAAGCATGAGACGCAGGGTGTTCCGCGACCAAGGTGAGCATTCCTCTTGGGCCACTCGTATTTGCCTTCTTATTGTATATTCTCTTTCGTGATGTTTTAGGGTTAGATTTTGTTGTGATGTTGTTTGATATAGCCGTCGTCTTTTCTGTTTCACATCTAGGGTTGTATCCGATGGTCGAGTGGTACTCCGGTTGTATCTCGCTCCCAATGTGGTGATTTATCCATCCCTAACTTCTTCGTATTTTCTCTACTTTGCGACCATCGCCCTGACAACAATTCTTTTGTTGTTCTTCCTGTAGGTCCTCACTGTCCTGCCATCCTCTTCTCTGTCGCAGTTGCACATGTCCTCTTCCTTATTGTTTCTAGCAGCCCACCGCCTTTCCAGTCGCTCCTAACCATTCCCACATTGTCGTAAATCATTGTTCCTTGCTGCAGCCACCCGGAAAGTCACCTATTTGTTGTCCACTTACAATTGCTGCAGTTCTTATTTAATTTAATTAATAATATTTGTTTTCCTATTATTGTTTGAGTTAACTCCGCTATCATCGAAACAACATAGGAACTTGATTGGGTCTATTATTATTCTTTATTATTTGTTTTGAGCCAACAGTGATGTTTTATTTTCTTCATGCTAAATTGATGCTATTAAGTTAAAGAAAGCATTAGAAAGCTTATAAATTAGTGTCTATCAAAAGCTCTCTTTTACAATTGAGAAAGATAATTAATCATAAAAGCTTGTGTCTATAATCAAGTTAAAATTAGATTATAAGGTTATTGTCATTAGGTTGAAATCTCTGAGTAGTTTTTTATCTTATATCAAATTTAAATTGAAAAAAAATAACCCAATTTCTTAAATATACCATCTCCATGTTGATTTCAAATCTTGTAATTATCTAATGCTCTAGGTATGCTTCTTGAGAAGATTTCATGAATGAGAATGTACTTCATGGGGTTGAGTGCAAATAAATGAGAAAATATATTTTCAAGGGTGTAGAATTAGAGGACTTTAGAGACTTCAAACTAGCTGGTCCTCAAGACTATTCAAACCATAGATTAACCAATGTTATTTATTGTATCTCTAGTAAGGGTAAAGAATATTATTGTTCCTATTTGACACAACACATTTAGTATGCTTTCATAACAAAGTTTCTATATTTATCACTGATTCATGATAAGGAAAAAATATTTTATTTATAATATCTTTCATCTTGCAAGTATTTTAGTTAAGTTTATTAGTTGTTTACTTTATTTTCAATTGTCAAAAATTACAAAAAGAATCAAACTTTCATTCATATTTTAGCATCTTAAGTTGAAGTAAGAATATATTGCTAAGTAAAATTTTGGTTATATAAAATTAGTCCTCCGTGTGGGATCAATATTCAGGACTTAATCAGAAAGTTCTATATTATTTAATAACGATATGTATACTTATGTGGTATCTCATATTGAAATATTATAATGACATTCTTATTTGCTTCATAGTGAAAGATTTACCTAGCTTTTGTTTTGGATCAACTTTTTTGCTCTGTTGCAAATTAAGATTATCTATTAAGGAAATTAATCGCATACATCGCATTTTACGTATATCTATATAGAAAATCGGGATCACTCATCATGAAGAGAAGTATGGAGAAGGTGGCTAGGGATGAGCATGGAGCTTATTGGAAGATCATTAAAGTGGATAAACAACTCAGGAGTGAGCTAGCTTGGCCAGTCCAAGTTCATTTAAGGAGATGAGTTGGATGCCATGTAAGGGATCATGTCTTCCTATTCACTTTAGTTAGCATTGGTCAAAACTTGTGGCTTTAGGTGTCTTGATGCTTTAATGGGTTTTTTGTGACATGATGGGTTTATGGGGTTGTGGGTTTCCATGAAGGGACTTTAATTAAGCTCTTCATGAAATTTCTATTAATTAACTGATTAATTAATTATTTAATCAATCCCAACTGATGGTTAGTCGTGTGATCATAAATTTGACCTTTTAGGCTCACTTGGGTATGAGATTGGTCATGTGGTGGCCACTATATGGGCCATATGGAGTTGGTTTGATCATATGGTCGATACGTTGACCATATGGGGCCTAGGGTTGACCTAAGGGCCGATGTGGTGTGAGGTGATCAGTTTGGTCAATTTTGGATATTATTTTATTTTATTTATTTATATTATTTATATTATTATTATTATTATTATTATTATTATTATTTCATGTGGTGTTATTTCGGGTGTTATCCGAGTAGTGTTATCGATAATAATCACGACATTGGTGTTACCCGGTGGTATCGCATGGAATCGCGGGGTTATTTGGCGAGGAATCGCGGGAGTCGTTTTATGGCCTAGGACCGAGGTGGTATCGTGGTGTTATGGGCGTGACACTGCGGTCTGGTTGCGGGATCGTGGTAGTGGTGTTATGGCGGTAGTATCGTGGTAGGATGGTGGTGTTATTGACTTGGTACTGCGGTGTTGTTGTGGAATCGCGCCCGTGGTGTTATTGCGGTGGTAACGTGGTTGTATGGTGGTGTTATTGATGAGGTACCGCGGTTTTGTTGCGGGATCGTGGTCGTGGTGTTATTGCGGTAGTAACGTGATTGTATGGTGGTATTATGGACCCAGTACCACGGTGTTGGTTCGGGATCGCGATCGTGGTGTTATTTCGGTAGTACCGCGATTGCATTGTAGTGTCATTGGGTTGAGTTGGGCCCAAATCAAGTTGTGATCTAGCCTAAACCCACTTTCTCACTTCAATTTAACTTATACACACATGACATAAGACAATTGATGATTCAGTGTGTTTTTAGGTACTGTAATGAGAAAATTTGGCATTCACATTTGACAAAATTGGGTTTGATTATAGAATTTTTGGTGGATTTGGTAACTCATAAAAACTTAAAGACAAACTTCTCAGGCTTCAGAGGTACAATCCCAGTCTACGATCATTGATAAGGTGGACATAGCGTGCCCTCACAAAAGTGAGATCAACAATGTTTTGTCTATAGATGAATATCTTATTTTATCAGGGAGACAATAGCAATTTGATCGCAGGACTCATCATGAAGGGCTCAAGAATACCCACTCATTAACAAAGTATGAAGTGCATGGATCTCCTTCATTCTACTGAGTTCGAGATTATAGGTGCTCTTACCAGCAGAGAGGCGCTAGTGAGATCAGTTTTGGTGATGCTATAGGGTAGTGAGACATAAGAGCCGATATTATGTATAGAGAAGTCACTATGGAGAGGGTTTTAAGATCTCCTAACACACCATACCGCTAGGGCCGCCACCATAAGGGAAGGTTATTTTTGTCCTAGCTTTTGAGAGGCATGAGCCAACATTGGGCTACCTTTGGAGGACTTTGCATAAGTGCACTTGGCATGAAGTTCCAATTCAGTTCAACAGGGTACCCACAGATGGTTGGACAGATAGAGATGATTAGTTCTCAAGTGTTTTGTGAGACGGTGCATCAGACAATGGAATCCAAGTGTTTGTAGAGGCGCAGTCAAAGTCCCTCTAAGCCTGGGAGATTACGACATTGTGGTTATCTTCAATGGAGCCGACCCAACTACATAATTTGAGATTGAAACTTCGATGAATGAGTTTGAAGCTCCCCCAATCTTAGGAGATTGACGCGTGATGTCTAATAGGCACAGAGCGTCCCAGGGATGCCTGGATGGAACTGGTCCAATAAGTATTAGGGCGGGCCGAACCCTCAAAGGCTTAGGAGTGTTGTCTAAGTGTTACTCTAGTCTATTTATCTGTTTTTGTTGGTGTCTAGAGTTAGTTTTTTACTGTGTTTATTTCGAGATAGATGTTTGCATCTCGCTTTTTTCTTCTAGGGTTGTATCCAAAGTTTTTTAGTGGTGTCTTGGTTGTATCTCATTCTCGGGTTGGTTTTTATCCTTTTCATACCCTTCTCCCTTTCCCTCATCTGCTTCCTTAACCTTGTCGCCCCACCTCGGCTGCTTCGCCCCTACCTTGTTGTTCCTGCTTGCCAAGCTGCTGTTTTTATGCAGCCCGCTAAGCTCCAGCACCGACCCAACCTTCGCTGCCATCCCATGCTTTCCTTCTTGTTGTCATCACCCAAAACCATACCCCACCGCTGCTGTTCCTGCTTCCTGCCTGCTGTTTGGACCTCGGAAAACGGCCACTTTGCTTTTTCCAGTTTGTCAACCACCTTTTTTTCCACTACCCCGCTTTGTTTTTATTGTAATTTCATATTTGCATTCAGCAATAATGTGTTTTCCATTTGTGTTTTGTAAAACCCAGATATCATTCCCTTTTTTCTTCTCTTTCGACTCTCTCAAATTAGTTACTGCATTTTCTTTTGACAAAGTGAAATTTTCACTTTAAAGCTAATTTTAACTGGCTGCCCTTGTTCAATATTTTCTTCCAGCCTCTCATTAAGAATCTTATCTGGCAACACAATTGCATCGACGAAGGAGCACCTCCATCCATCCTTATATATCTTATTCCCTCATTATCGTAAGCATATTCAAAATTTTTTAAGTACTTTCATCAGTTTTTTTTTATTTTTTTAAGTAGAAGATCATTCTCTAACAAAATATTCATCAACATGTCAAACTTCTAGAGCTTAAATCTTAAAATCGTCAATCTTAGAATTGCACTTATGTACTTGTTTATTGTAACATGAACGATAAACTCAATGTAAAAATATCACCAAGAACAAGCACATTGTGTAATCCATTAGAGTTCATGTATGACGCAATATTGATAGTAAAAGAAAGAGTTATTAAATTTTTCTTCAATTATCCATAGATGATAGGAGATGATCCAATCTACCATCAACGAAGCCATAAATGGTATACAAAATACAAGTAGGCTTACCAGAACATTCATAAATTTGTAATTCTGCTCATGCTTGTTGCAAGGATTAACTCCAAGAACAATCTCATTCAATATTATCGCACCAAAATTGTTTTATTGCATGCACCTCAAAATCTCCAAATCCTCCAAGAACAGCTAAAATCTCGGAGGGCAAATCACACAAGGATTCGAGATAGGTCAAGAGTGGCCATATCAAAGTGACCCACCACATATGTAACCATAAACCCCCCTGGGTACATTTTAGAGGCAAAGTGATGATATTTCTTGAGATTATCAAACAAGTGACCCAAATCACATGCAAATCTTCAGGCCCAAGGAAGCTCAATACTAAAGAAAATCAAGATAGGTCTGATCTCAGTCAACCAATGTGACCTACTTCAAAAAATGGAATATTCCATGTATCTCAGATCCTATGCAATTAAGTAATTTTCAAACAATACAACTCGTCCTGGAAATTGCTCATGTTGTTTACTGTTTTTATAAGCCATGGAAGGGATATAAAAATTAAATATTTTCGAGAGAACTGCTAAAATAGTTCCCTAACTCTTAGCAGTGGTCATTTTAGTCTCGAGAAAACTGCTAAAATAGTTCCCTAACTCTTAGCAGTAGTCATTTTAGTCTTAGAGTTTATAAAAGTAATACCCAAGTAATAATAAATGGACATTTTACTCATTTTCTGTTTTACATTCAATAATACTGTCTTCGTACGATACAAAAATCATTACACAATTTAAGAGGGATACTAGTCTTTCATATTCTAATACACAGTTTTTTCTAATATTGCCATTTGATTTGCAGTTTAGCAAAATCTTCTGTGGCAAACTTGATGACCTCATATTTAGACCAGCAGTAGAGAAAAGCAGATCGCGTCTGCTACGGGTGTCCAAACGCCAATAATCAGTATAAATTCTGTACATGTACGGCTGCTGAAACGCAATCCTTTTTATTCTGAAGCATAAATCATTTATGATGATTATTTTTTAGTGAAATTACCTACATATCACACAATTCTTATGTGTTTACAAATCTAACACCCTAAGTTTTTTATTTAGACTAAAATAACACCTTGTTGTCTAAAACTTGTGCATTGAACCGTGTACTTGACTTAAAAAATTAGAAATGGTGATATTTTTTTATGTGATGTTAAAGATTTGAGTGGTATACATGTAAATATGAATGTTAGATGTAAATACATAAGAATTATGCGGTATGTTTGCAAATGCCCCAATTTTTTATGGCTGAATTGTCTTTATGACTGGTTTACCCTTTAATCTCTTCAGGTATAGTATAAGGATGAAGGTGTGCCTCATCAAGAAGGCAGTTTAGTCCAAGGTAATGATTTTTGTTATTCTTCACCTTGTAGTTCTTACTTAATGAACCAGTTTTATGTTTAAAAAATTCTTTGAACTTAGCTTCCCTTATAGTTAACTGAAATTTTGCAGCATTGTTGTATAAGATGCATGTATGCTTTCATTAAGAACATTGAACTAAGTCTATTTTTATTTATTTATGAATTAGTTATTGTAATATATTTTATTCCTCTTAGCTTCTGATGATGATGAGTTTATCTATAACTTGAAACTCTTCGTTGTTTTTTAGTTGTTAACGTGATAGAGTTTAGAAAGTTATGAGTAGTGTTATAAATTTGCCTGAGTTTGAGCGAGTCCGATGTTTGCCTTTTTTTTGTTCGGCTCGTTCAAAATTTGCGTTGAAATAGGGTCATGCTTGAAATGGCTCCTGAATAGTAGCATGTTCGTGCTGGCTTGATTTAAATGATTTCTTTGTTTTAGCTCATGTACTACTTGAAGCTCGCTTAAATGATTTAAAAATGATTAAAATTTAATATTTTTAAAATTAATATAAAATATAATAATAATATTTATTTATTTATTTAATTTGAGTCAAAATTAATTAAACATGTTCTAGTAAGAGCTTTTCATGTTTGATTGTTTTGGAAATTGAACTTTTTAGGAAGCGAGCTGTTTGCAAAGGCTACTATTTTTTTTTTATAGCCCTAGTTAGGAAGAATATTAAAGCGGTAAATATGGCTTTACTATATCTTCAAATTCGTTCCAGCAAATGCACAAAAATAGATGGGCCTCTTTAGCTTCTTCCTTAATAAATTACTCGCAGATGATTTTCTGAATGATAATCAGCTGAGCTTGATACAATAATTTTAGATTAAATAGCCTTCTTTAGCCAAGAAAATTTACTTTTTAACTTACCAGATTTTGGTGGCTGAGCTAGTTAATGTGTAGCTCGGATAGGCCGCACTGAAATTATGCACGTGAGATCAAATTTACATTTTACACCCTCTTAATATCGGCAATTATAATAGCCAGGTGAGATTTAACATGTTCCAAATTTTATTTTAAGAAGCACATCTAATCACTTTGTGATTCGTGTTGTAATTTTGATGCATACATATTAGATCCCTGAGTTTTCCTATTCTATAACAGTTACAACTATGTTAATGGTAGAGAAACTATTAATAAACTAATAGCACCAAAATCAAGATAATCAAATAAACAATTGACTTCCGCTTGGGTTCCACGCCTAGTGTGCCCTATAAATGGATTCTTGTTGTCAGCTATTCTCAAACAAGTTGAGGCCACCCAGATTGAGGATGCAATTCGGAGTAGGGTGGATTTTGAACTCTTTGGCTTTGTCGGGCTATCGAATTTCTGTTTTTTTAAAGAAGAAGAAGATCATGAAGAAAGACAAAAGGTCGAAGCTAGAACTTGTGGCAGTCGAACTAGATGACTCATCTGATGGTGTTGACGGATAGTTACCAAATAAACTTCGCCAAGAAACTGCTTGCCTGGTCTGACATAAACGCGATTGTTAAGGGTCAACGAGGCTCGCGAAGGGACGAGATCCGGGAAAAGTAGACGAAGGGAGCGACGGTCGTCGGTTCTTCCTAGCCTTCACTTCAGAAAGACAGAGGTACCTTATTGTAAGAGAGAGACGAGTTTT
The DNA here is from genome assembly GCF_001263595.1 of Phalaenopsis equestris. Lineage (NCBI taxonomy): Eukaryota > Viridiplantae > Streptophyta > Magnoliopsida > Asparagales > Orchidaceae > Phalaenopsis > Phalaenopsis equestris. The sequence continues at coordinate 86,230 of NW_018250980.1, forward strand.
CGAGAGCACTTTTTGAAATGGGCAGGTTTTTAGGTATGCAAAAAAAGTTTTAATTGTTAGCGGGTTTTTAATGACTCTGTGATATTATCTTGGATGCAGATGAATTAGTTTAGTTGAGGGGTGGTCGCGAAGATGACGGGCCTTCGAAGGACGATGGCCATTGCGGTGGCCAATTTGTGGGCCGAGTACTTCGAGCTTCTACCGCCAATCACTTCAAGGGCTCCACTTATCCGACCTTTTGCCCACGGTGGACCCCCAATAGGAGCGACCAGGGTGGTGGCAGCCTTCTCCCAGATTCATGAAGCAGCAAGCAGATGGGGCTGGCATGGAGCAGGCAGAGACTTGGTCGTAGGTCTTGTACGGGAGTTGTCATCTTGCTTCGCAGTTACAGATTCAGGGTGACGGCAAACGGAGGTTGTCACTTTGCATAGCGGGCTAGTGAGCTTGGTTAGGAGCACTTCGTGAGTCGACTACCTGGGTTGAGTTTCAGTGTTCCATTGATCGGGTGGATCACATTAGTTTATGTAAGGAGTTGGTCCTCTAACAGCTAATTTGGAAGGGGCATGTAGACTGAAGCGTTGGAGACCTGTTTATAAAACACTTCATTCAAGACTTGTAATAATGTTAGTTGCAATAAAGCAATAATCAGATAAATTTGAAGAAATATTTATTATGACACTTATCATTATGTGTCGTCTCATTTCATGTGCTCGCCCTATAAAAAAGGTGAGGAATTGCTTTTCACCTTTTACGCTTTCTGATTTTTTTCTATGTTCCTCTTGTCCTCTCTTATCCTTTTGTCTTTTGGTCTTTTTCTTGTGATGACTTCCAAGTTCTCTCTAACTTTCTTTAGTTCTAGCAAGACCTCCAACCCTTCGTCTTTTACGGAAAGGGATGTGGAGGAGTTGCAGAGGAGGTATGTCTTAGATGGTCGCATTTTCATTCGGGCAATGCCTGGATCGATTGCCCGAATCGACACACGACAAATAATGTGGGCGAGGATTTGGTCTTCTATCGGGATCCGTTCAAGTATGGTCTCTGGTTGCCCTTGTGCAATGAGCTCCAGAGTAGCTACAGAACATACTTGGTCGTTCCAGCTCAGGTGCTGCCAAATTCTAAAGCCGCAATAATGATCTTCATTTTTTTCTTTCGTCGAGAAAGAATCCCGTGGTCGATAGACTTGTTCAATTATTCTTATATGTTCAAGGATGATAAGGAGGGCTTCGCCATGTTCTCCAGTGGTAAAAAACTAACTCCTTGGAGTTGAAAATAAGATAAAGAATTGGTGGAAGCAATTTCTATTTGGTTCCTGCTCCGACGATTGGGGTGTCCAAACCAAACCATCGGAGTCAACAGGGAACAAGGTGAAGTCCCTTTCGGAGGATATTCACATCGTCGAGGTAATTTTAACTAGCTGAAACCTCTCAATTCTGCAGTATACGGTCGAGGCAACGGTCACCTGAGTGTTAAAGGGTGAGTTGACTAGGGAGCAGTGGCGTCTCTCAGACTTTGATTAGGCGAGGATATTTAAAGTGATGAGAGAGAAGCTGGCTGCTAAGCAAAGAAAACGGAAGCGCCTCCCAACAGATGGTAATCCTTCTAATAGTTCTGACTTATACATCCTCCCTGGTGGAGTGGCTTATGTGAAGAACAATATTAGGGGTGCAAAGTTTATAGTTTCTAAATATGAAATTGATGTAGTTATCCAAAACACAGTGACCAACGAGGTTACAATAATTGCATGAAATCATTCGATTGCTACAGGGACTAGCGAAGAAAGGGAATCTGCTTTTGAGGATACACAGGGAGAAGCAAAGGCTGCGGTCCCTTCTTCTAAATCTGGTCTGTCGGCCGATGCACAACTAGTTACAGCCATCTCATTGGGTTCCAAGTTCGTGGTTCTGCATGCATCGCTCTGTCTAAGCGAGTGAGGCCGAGTAGGCACGTCTCCCCCGTTATGTCCGTATCGACATTAGAGGAAGCAACCTCATCTTCTGACTACCATCCCCCGTCTTCTCCAAAGGGAGAATATGCCCGTCAGTGAGGGAAGGAGCCTGCAGAAGGACTGGATGCTCCTCCTATTGCCCTCCAACCCACCCCCCGAGTTGAGAAAATATGCATGCCCCCTCTTTTGGTGGAGTTGTTATGATCCAAAAAGCTCAACAAATCCTTATGTGGTCTTAACAGCCAAGACCTTGGTCAGAGTGTGGACCTGTTTCATGTGATGGTGATGCAAGCCGCTCATATTCAAGGTTGGCTTTGACCACCTCGAAAAGATCTCTGGGTGAGACTAGGAAGAAAATTGTCTCTCTACAGGCGTAGCTGGGGAGGGTGCGTGACACTCGGGACTTCTTGTAGCTTAAATATGACAACGTTCTTAAGAGCCATGAAGAGTCTCTCGTAACTATAAAAGCTCTGGAGAGAGAGGCCGAGGAGTTGAAAAGGATTGTTGCTTTGTCTATTTCCAAGGACGAGCATAGGGCCGGATTGGTGAAACAACTCCAAAGCGGAATTGATTTTCTTGTCTAGAGGTTCATCCACCATGGTCTCGTTGACCCCAAAATTATTTTTCTGTGTCGTGGTTTGTGTGCCTTCACCTTTCTAATGCTTTTCCAAGGCTCTCTCATTGTAGAGAAGATGCAAAGGCACTAAGAGCGATGAGTAACCAGGAGCCCTTATGCGGCTTGAATTCAACCCATTTCCACCCCTAATTTCTAATGCCCATTGCATAAATGGCTTTTCTCGTCACTTCTTCAGATGAAAATAATTAAAACTATTCTCAATTTAAAAGAAGAAAAACAAAAAAGTTAAATGAATATAATTTCTCTTAATTGAAAAAGAAATAAAAATTTCTTGCTGGGCCACCAATTTCCTTTGTTTTATTTATAATAATAATTATGTGTACGAAACAATGGAAAGTTTCACTTTTCATAACCTAAATTCATATGAAAGATGAACAGTCAGATTTCCATTTCAATCTTACATCATTAAAAAACAAGCTAAGTAAATTAAAATGGAAAGGGATACCGTCCATGCATATTCCATTATAAAAAAACTAACTTTTTTTTCCTTCTAAAATAAGAATGAATGGAAAAGAGCAAATACAACAATACAAATGTCGGGATTATAACTAGTAGTTTTATTAAATACTTACAAGAGAAGTTACAATTAGTTCGTAAAAACTCAAATAATATGATCAATTAAAACAAATCTACAGGAAGCGCACTTGAAACCTTGTCCTTTCATAAAAGCATCTGTTCTGTGGTTTAAAATAATCATGTGTAAATTTTGTAATAGCAATGTTTCATGTACTATGTGTAATTATCCCAAAATAAAAACACCTGTAACCCAACAGTTTTACCCAAAACCTTTGGCAGCATGAATTGAATTCAAGTTAACAAATATAACAAAAGAAAGAAACATAATCAAGCAATACAATAAAATGTCTATACAGCTATATTTAACCAAAGTTCCTGCAGCATTGCTCAGTAAAATATACAGAAAAAAAAAAAAAACATAATAAAAAATAATAGTAAGAATCAAGTTGTTCCATGCCTAATTCAAATCCATACAAAATGGGAAAATTTCTGCACATTAGAGATCAACAAGATGACCCCAAGTAACTCACAAACCAAGCATGACATCCACACAGAGACCCTAAAACATACCCAAAACATCATTGATATAAATTCAGGGAACTACAGCAGCTGGGTTCCAAACGGGTTGTTTTGGTAATGGGCGTTGTTCACAGGGAACGACCCAAAACCTGTGGTGTCTGCAAAAGGATTTGCCGAAGCTCCGGCTAACATAGGTGGCTGTTGCGGTGAGGCCATCGTATGTGCGAAAGGGTTGGACTGCATCATTAAGGACTGATGTTGAGCCATAGCTGCCATCTGCACGGATGGAGACACGGCTATTTGGTTCGACATTGCAAAAGGATCTGCTGTCAGGAAAGGATTTGGAGGGACGCCGAAATATTGTTGTTGTTGTTGCTGCTGCTGCTGTTGTTGTTGTTGTTTGTATGCGGCATCATCGTACAAACTATCTAATATGAGCTTGTCGAATCCGCCCCCCTAGCATTACATTGGAAAATGTGAAGCTTAATTCATGCAATGAATGATAAAATTTACACAGAATGTCATATATATATATATATATATATATATATAGGGTTGATTTAGTCTGAGAGTCTATAAAAGGGTCAAAATAACCCTCATATGGCCTGAACTAGTCCACAAGGACTATATTAATCTCTATTAGAAAAGCTTGTGAACTAAATTGGCACTCATAAACTTTGGGATTAAAATGACCCCCCTTGCAAAGAGTCGAGCACCACATGGACATTTTTCTCTATATATTTATAGCATAATCATAATGATAAGAAATAAATAAGCAGGTTTGGCTTATCAATTACATAAAAAATGTGGAGCCGTATTAACCATCGTTCATCAATAGGCAAAAGAGATAAAAACTGAATAGATTGGCATGTTCTTAATTAAACCAAATGTCACTAGCCGGATAATTAACTATTGATATCCGTTAAGGAGTGAGTCAATACAACAAAGTAGTATTTCAGAACAGAAATTGAAAAGTGCCTTACAAAAATGTTTGAGAGAACTAAGAGCAGTATCAACAGAAAACTAATCCAATTAAATTTTGATTGGTATTTTAAACAATCATTTGCAGCTTTCCACGATTATCAATAGTATAGTAACCCAATTAAATTTTGATGGTAACACAAGTAAAACAAGCAGCATTCCATGAAGATGAGATGAATGTCTTCCTCTCAAAATCCAACCTGTTTCTAAGAAACTTATCCATAGGAACCCTTCCTCTTAAACTAATAACACCATTTTGACTACCAGTAATCATCTTATTCCTTTTTTCTCCAGATCATTCTCTCTCTAATCTCAAGCTCAACACCACATAAGTAGAAGGGGTAGTAAGACAAATAATTGTATATTTTTTCAGGTTTTTCATACCTTATGCTAAAAGAAGAATAAAGTGTTTTTAAATTTTTAAATATTAGACTCTTCCCTGAGCTATGCACAATGTTTTTTATGATGCACAAGTCCCACCATAACAATGTCATGTCTTCAGTAGATTATCTTTTTCCAAAGATTTGTGGAATTCTCATCAAGTACCAATAGAACTCAAACCATGCAATTCAACTCTTAAACTCAAATATATTTCTTTCTTGCCCATTTTTTCTTCCTTCCACGCAAATTATCCTTCACTTAAATAATTGAATGGTATATTAAGCTAAGCATCAATGGGTAAGATATGCTTTAATGTAGTTCATCTCTTGAGCTTGATATGGTGCCTGGATTATTTTTTGTTTATGTTGGTTGCATTGCGTCTTTAACATAATTTATCATTATCTATAATAAATCATGTAAAACTTACTTCGTCGTCGTCTATAATCTCTTCATAATTGTTTTTTTTTTGGAGGATTTACATACATACCATTCAATTCATATGTATTTACACAACTAAAACCTAAACTTCAATCTTTATGTATACGCTACCTTACCTATGCATGAGAAGATGTATTTCACAATTTAAAAGTTAAAATAGTGGTATTTTGGATTGTTATGAAAGATTTGAGTGATATAAATGTGAAAAGTAAAGTAGGGGTTAGTAGATATGTAAATATATAGTATTTGGGTGGTTTTTATATGTAAATGCCCCTAGTTTTTATCATTTTCATAGACATTTATTTGACTGGTCTTCATCCATACTCGAGCCGTTTGATCTCCCTTGCAACACTATCGTGCTTAGAGGGATCCCCACACGCAGTAAGGGATGAAGATCACAACTAGTCAGCAACAAACAAAGTAGTTCAAAAAACAGCACTAGACATTAAATGATAAATTTCTACAGCATTATTATCATAAAAAGGGTGGCAGTACAAACCAGCTGGCTTTCAACGGCAGATGACGGGTTATCGTTCGTGGTAACAAGAGCTAGCTCCCATCCAGATGGATCAAATGATTTATCATTAACTGCAGCAGCAGAATTAAGGGAGGCGGCATCTGTTCAGAGGGTACAAAAAGTTAAACTCAATCATATGAATCATGAATATCACGTAAACAAACGTATAAATAAAGCGATATTTACATACATAGCACACAATTTTTATGTATTTACATACCTCACACGTAAACTTTCATATTTACATATATAACACTTTGGTGCTTTAGCCCTAATAGTGCTATTTTTTGTGGTATTAAAGATTTGAGTGCTTTGTGTGTAAATATGAAAGTTCAGGTGTGAGATGTGTAAATACATTAGAATTGTGTGCTATGTATGTAAATAACCATGATGAAAACAGATAGAAATAAGCATACCAGAAGGAACTATTGCTAAAGCCAAAGCATTGCTTTCTTCTATTGCTGATGCACCCACATAAAAATCATTCAAACCCTGCTCAAATGGTTGATGTTTACTTGCATCAATTAGAGAGCGAAAAGATGAAGAAGAGTATGAAGAAATGAAAGGGCGATGAAGAAAGCTCTCAAAATTGACCCAAACTTACCAATAAATCTCCAGTATCTGCCTCGTGGAGAGGAGCAGGTTTAACTTCAACCTCAACATTCGAAGGTTCGAGCTTCGTATCTTCAACAGGAGGTTTTTCATCTTCAACAACAGGAGGAGCTTCCTCTGGTTCTTTGTAAGTCAAAAGAAGTCTCTCTGGGAATTCCTGTATCAAGCAAGAATTATACATCCCCATGCAGGTAGAGTAATTCTTGAGCACAAATCAAACTAGTTCTATTTCATAAGCACCTAAACGGAATTAATTCTTAATCTCTAGTGTGCTTAATGAAATATATTTTTGTGTTGCAATATCAAAAATTTAACTTGGCGGTACCAAGCTCGAATGTGAAAAGTAGAGGGTTGTGTTAGGTAGTCGAGAACAAGTATAAAACTTGACGAAAAAATTCATGAAATAAATCCTTTTGATCATTGTGTAAGTGCTAGGGCGTCCCCTGAAAGCGAGACGCTGTATAGTCTAAAGACAATGAAAAGTGTGCAAGCGTTGCTACATCGGCGCCCTTATGTAGTGTCAAATAAACAAGAGTTCTCACATAATGGACGGATGAGAGTAAAAAAGTTAGTCCATGAAATTAATATTAGGATAATATCATGGAATATAGGTACTCTCACTGGTAAATTAATGAAACTAGTTGATATTATGATTCATCTAGTTGATATTATGATTCTGATATTATGATTCATAGAAAGATAAATATCTTATGTGTTCAAAAAACTAAATGGGTTGGAGAAAAAGGCTAAGGAGGTTGATAATTTAGGTTTTAAACTTTGGTATACTGGTAAGCATCGCACTAGAAATGATGTAGGTGTAATTATAGATTAGAGTTTGAAAGATAATGTTGTAAAAATTATTAGAGTTGGAGGAATTATAGCATTTAAGATTACTGTAAATACTATAAATTTTAATATTACAAGTGCATATGCTCCTTAAGTATGTTTAGATATAGGTTTTGAACTTAAATTCTGGAATAACTTGGAAGACTTAATACAAATGATACCTCTCGAAGAAAGAATTTTTATGGGAGATTTAAATGGACATGTCAGTAGAATGATAAAATATTTTTAAAATATTCATGGCGACTATGTTCTGGAATGACTAATAAAGAAGTTGGTGTCATATTGTGTATAGTTATATTAGATTTTTCTTTAGCATATGATTTCGTTATATTTAATACTATTCAATAAAAAAAGATGAGCATATTATTAATATTTATAAGAATGGATCTAATAAAACACAATTGATTAGTTTCTTATGAGAATAAAAAACGACGAGAATGTAAAAAATTGTAAGATCATTCCAAGTCAGAATTTAAGTACTCAACATTGATTATTAGCTCTAGATTTTAAAATGAAAAATTGTAAAATAAATAATACTCAGAATCATTGTCGAAGAATTAGATGGGAGTACTTAAATGACACAAATAAAATTATTTTTATGAGTAAAATTTATTCAAAATTTGGGATGTTCATGAAGAAGCAAATTCTACGTGAGATAAAGTAACAAACATTATTAAATAAGTGACAAAAGTTATACTTGGAGAATCAAAAGAAAAAGTTTTTATAACTAAAAATAGTTTGTGGTTGAATAATAATGCGCATGAAAAGATGAAATAAAGAAGCTACATTATAAAAATTAGTTTAAATGTAAAAGCTTAGAGTGAGAAAAATATCAAATGGCCCGTAGGCAGTCTAAGAGAATAATTTGAAATGCTTTACTAATCTTTATAATAGATTATATATTAAAGAAAGTGAAAAATATATGTATAAACTAGTCAAACAAAGAGAAAAGATAAGTAAAAATTTAACTTAAGTATAGTGTATTAAAGATGAAAATCAAAAAATACTTTTCTTAGAAAACGATATTTAAAATAGATGGGTGAGTTATTTTGATAAACTTTTTAATGAAGTTTCGGAAAATATGATCGACCTTAGTGATCCTAATATTGTTAATAATAATTTGTTTCATTTTTACCCCCACATTAGTAAAAAAGAAGTGAGAAGGCTTTAAACAAAACCAAGAGTAGAAAGTCTATAGGACCTGATAATATCCCAATTGAGGTGTGAAAATATTTAGGAGATTTGGGAGTTTCTTGGCTCACTAAACTCTTTAACATTATTTTAAAAACTAAAAAGATGTATGAGTGATGGAAGAGTATTTTGGTCCCCAGTTTTAGGAATAAAGGGGATGCACAAGAGTGTGCAACTTATAGAGGAATTAAGTTGATGTGTCATACTTTAAAATTATGAGAGAGGGTAATTGAATATAGGTTAAGACGTATTACAAAGATTTCTCATGATCAATTTGGATTTATGTCGGCAGGTCTACTATGGAAGCTATACATTTATTGAGAGGTTTAATGAAGAAGTTCAGAGATAAGAAGGTGGATCTACATATGATTTTATTGATTTAGAAAAAGCTTACGATAAGGTTACAAGAGACATCCTTTGAAGAGTTCATGAGAAGAAAGGTGTTGATATGACTTACATTCAAATCATTAAAGATATGTATACAAGAGCTGTTACAAGAGCTGTTACTTGT
>NW_018250980.1:95340-142342 GCF_001263595.1 Phalaenopsis equestris
AACAGGAGGATTGACCAAATATTTTCCTATTTCTATTGGTTTACATCAAGGATCAACTTTAAGCCCATATCATTTTGTTTTAGTTATGGATGGTCTTATTTGACACTTACAAGAGGATGTACCTTGGTGTACGCTTTTTGCTAATGATATCCTTCTTGTGGATAAGACGAGAGAAAAAACTCAGGAAAAACTTGAATTATGGAGGTATACTTTGGAGTCTAAAGGCCTTCGTTTGAGTAGAACTAAAACCGAATACATGGAATGTAATTTTAGTAGTAGTAGCTCTAGTGACAGAAATGTAACTATTGGTGATCAAATTATTAAAAGGTGTGAACGCTTTAGATATCTCGAGTCTTGTTCAAAGTGATGGTGATATTGATGGGGAAGTTATTAGTAGAATTCAAATTGGTTGGTTGAAGTGGAGGAATGCTTCGAGCCTATTGTGTGATAGAAAAGTACTGCCTAGATTGAAAGGAAAATTTTATAAGACGGTGGTGAGACCTGCAATGCTCTATGGCGCTGAATGTTGGCCTATAAAAGAGAAGCATAAAACTATGTTAAGTGTTGTCGAGATGAGAATGATAAGGTGGATGAGTGGCTTTACACTTAGAGACAAAATGCTAAATAAATATACCGTAATATGGTTGGTGTAGCTCCAGTGACGGACAAAATTAGAGAGTCGTCTTAGATGGTTTGGTCACATTAAACGTCGACCATCTGATGATCCAATTAGAAGAGTATATGTTTTAGATTTGACATATATTAAGAAAGAAAGAGGTAGACCTAGGAATACTTGGAAATATTGTATAAAAAATGATCTTAATTTATTAGATTTAAATGAAAATATAACACTAAATAGGATGCAAACACTAAATAGGATGCAATGGGAGAAAAAGGATTCATGTAGCCGACCCCGCTTAGTGGGATAAAGGTTTTGTTGTTGTTGTATCAAAATTTTCATTGGAACTGTAATAGAAAGTGGAGGCAGTTGCTAAAGGAAATGATTTAGTATGAGGAAACTGAAATCCTTTTTGTGCATCACCTTAGTCATCTAATTTCCATGACAAGGCAAGGCAGAAGCAAACCTATTACGGAGAATAATAATTAAGGAAAGAGCAAATACTATTACTGAAATCAAACAGAAAACTACAACCAGCATACTGAAACATGAAATAAAAAGAACACGACACATAACACGTAACCAGGGTGAACCTAAGATGGTAGTGGTGGCTGTTAGGGTTTTGGAAAGGTGGCCACAAGGTAGGGAGAGAGCTGGACTGCGGGAAAACAGCGACACCATGGTTGTGGCTTACTGTCCTGAGTGGCAGCAAGCAGAAGAGCAAGAGCAGCAGGTAAACAACAAGACAAACAGCGGCACCTTGCTGTTTTGGGCGGCAGCGGCAAGGTAGGAGGGTGGACAATAAAGAACAGCAGGCCAAACAGCAGAAGCTTGCTGTTTGGGGGTAACAGCTAGGAAGGGCAAGCCGAACAGCTGCTGTGGAAAGCATGGGGTGGCTGGGAAAGATGGCATCTGCAGCATACAAAAAAGGAGCTGTTATTTTGGGCGGTTGCAACAGGGAAGGCAACTGCAGCAGCACAGAGAGGGATGCAGAGGAAGATTAGATGAGGACAATCACCACCTAAGGAGCGAAATACAGTCGAAGCACCACTCAACCCTTGGACACAACCCTAGAACAGAAAACCAGAGTCGTCGGCAGCTATCCCGAACAAACACGCAATCAAAATACTAGCCTAAAAATAAAATAAAATAATATATAATACTACCCTAAGCCAAATGAGCGTCGACCAGCCCTTCCAACTTCTCTTTTGAATTAGTCCAAACCGCAAGTTATTCCCGCATCCCGTCTAGAACGTTGAGACGGACGCATCAGTCTCCTGAGGTTGGGGGAACTTCGACCTCATTCGTTGAAGCTTCCGTCTCCTCATGTATGGAATCAAGTTTACCAAGTTGAAGGTATTAGAAAATGTTGTAATCTCCTGGTACGTCAATCCTATAGCTATTGTCACTCAGCTTCTTGAGGATCCTGAAAAGTTTATCTTCTTTAGGTTTCAGTTTCCTAAAAGATCCCAAGATAAATCTCACATTCTTCAACGTGATTCACACTATATCTCTCTTCTGAAAAAGTCACTTTCTCCTTGATTTTATTACCTTGTGCCGGTACTTGTGGTTCTACTTGATAATCTCTTTCCCAACATCTTCGAGTAGCCTTTGAATCTCTTGTACCCTTGCCTCAGCATCCACACTAACTTCTGAAGTAGGAAGAAGCGATACCAACACCAGTGGAGTGTGTGGATTGCTCCCATAGATAATCTCAAAAGGAGTATGCCATATAGTCTTACTCATGGACCGATTGTAAGCAAATTCAGCTTGGGCTAGTCTCAGATCCCACAGCTTGATGTTCTTCTCTATTAATCACTTCAAGAGTTTTCCAAGACTCGTGTTCATCACCTCTTTTGCCATCCATCCGTGGATGAGTTGTTAAGCTGAATTGAAGCTTAATACCAAGTTTTCCCATAAGATCCTTCATAAGTGACTCTAAAACTTGACATCTCTATTAGAAGTAATGATCCTTGATAGATCCCATGCAGTCTCACAATCTCCCTGAAGTACAAATCAACTGCAAGTGAAGCAAATAGTGTCCTATGGAAAAGTACAAATGAGCCATCTTTGAGAGCCTATCTACCACAACCATCACTAAATCCTTGTTTTGTTGCGTCCTCAGAAGACCCACAACAAAATCTATACTAACATCCACCCACGGAACCCCTGGGACTGTCATCTGATTTTGGTCAGATAACAAACTCCACATTGCCTGATGTACCTCTCCACATCTCTAGTCAATTTAGGCAAAAAAAAAAAAGCGAGAGTCACAAGAGCGAGAGTCTTATCTCTGTCAAAATGATCTGTTAGCCCACTCTATGACTCTCCTGAATGATGAACTCTCTCAATGAACATCTAAGAATACACAATATATTTGATGAAAGCAATTTTTTACAATCAAACTCATCTTCAAGAGGAGAACAACCAACTAGAAATGAAATCACTTTCTTCCTCTTGACATCCCCAACCACACAAATTCCAACTCATTTTACTCCCTTCAAGTCCATTCAAAGGAGGAATAAGCTCAATTAAAATTTCCATTCAGTTCAAAACTCAAAACAAACCTCTAGATAACAACGGTCAACCTAACATACATTCATCATTGTATCTCATTTTTCAATATACATTCTGTAAAAAATTTCTCCAGTACATAAAACTTTTCTTATAAATATAAGCTCTAACTAAATCAAAATACCTCAAACCCAATATGAGACATTAGAAAATAAAAATTAGAAGGATGTCATCAGAGAAAAGAACGATGCCTTGAAAAAAATCACACTTGGAATACCACTAAGCTGCCAAAACAGAAAAACATTAAAATAAATGAATCATTTAATTAAAATACAGAGCAAATGGAAGCATGGAACAATACAAAGCAAGAATAGTTATCAAAGGATATGCTTCATCGTAAGAAAGGGAGTAACAAGTAATAGTTACTCCGACAAAAATGAATACGATTTGCATTTTAATTTATCATGCTCTAGCTTTTATTTGTCTGTGCAACAACATAATATGAAAAATGGTCTCTTACACAAGATGTTGAAAAAAAAGTTTATACAGGTCCTCCACCAGGATATGATAACTCTTTCATAAAAAGAGAGTGCAAATTGAGAAAGGCATTTTAAGGGTCTCAAAGAAACTCCAAAAGTATGGTTATATCATGAATGAATGGAGTACAAAAAGTCAAGGAGGTCATATCTTCATGAAACACTCCATGGGTGAAAATAAACAATCCTTTTTACATATAATGATAATATAATTATAATAGAAGATGATAGTGAAGAAAAAGAATAACTAAAAAAAAATCCTGGAAAATTCAAACTAAAAAAATTGGATTAAGTCAAACATTTAATAGATATAAAAGTTGCTCACTCAGAACAGAAAATATTCTCTCAATAAAAATATAAAATTATTAAGAAAAACAAAAATGATTGACTGAAACAAAACACAAATAAAGAAGAAACAGAAGTGGACATCAAGCAATATAAAAAATTAGCCGAAACATAAATCTATTTATTACATACACACCTTTACAATAAGTCTCAAAAGTCAATTTATGCCCAAGCCTAAGGAATCTCACCTTCAAGCTACCACACAATTTATAAAAAAAACTATATGATTGATTTGCACTCCATGCCAAAACATAAAAGATAGTTCGCTAATATATTCTACAAAGAGCTCAACAACTCTACATTTAAAGATATTATAAACAAACTAATACGATCTTGAATAAATTTCACATAGAAATTTGGGCAAAAACATATTTTTATTTTATGAACACCAAAATAATAGCAGTACAACAAAAATACATAAAGAGAAGCACCTACGATTCGAGAGGGTGATCTCTCCCAAATTCTAAATTTTGAGAGGTAGGAACCTCTCCCCAAACTCTAACCCTAAGACTCAAGACAACAATTTTCTCATAACCCCAACCCTAAATATATTAGCCATATTTAAAGTAAATTACAAAAAAAAAAAAAAGATTAAATTGCCGTTAGGCTAATAGTTGTAATTATAAATAATTTAAAATTTTAATTAACCTACTTATAAAAGAATAATAACAACAACAACAAAAACAAGCCTTTATCCCACTAAGCCTTTTTTTAGTGTCGTTTTTTCGTACGACGCGACCCCAAATTGCGACATTTGATCTTTTGGATGCCAGCTTCGAGGCCATACACTGCTAAAATTGGCAGAAAGCGGGTCGTGTGATCGTCCCCGCGGCTCGGCGTTCGCCCTGCTAATATTACCATAGGCCCCGTGATCCTCTTCTCTCGCGAAAGCTTCCTCCTGGTGTTCCCGAGCCTTCTCGCTAAAGCCCCCCTGCGCCTTCTTCTTCCTCGACGAGCCAGGTAACCCGCGCCTTCTTTTTCCGCCCGAAGCCCCCTGCGCCCTGTTCCTGAAGCTCACCGCGCATCCGGGCCTCCGCTATCTTCTCCAGCTTCTGCCTCCAACGCCGCAAATCCACTCACACGAGCTTCTCATATTCCTTTAGCATCTCCGTCGAACACAACCCCATTTTTTCTACCTCCTCCCCCCAATTTCCGCCTCCGGACAAACTAACTTTTCCTTATTTACGTCGGCGTCACCGAGTTCATCGCCGCCGCACTTCTATGAGGTGATTGGATTTGTGTTTATGTTAGTGTTTTAGGCCATTGCATTTTGTAATGATACAAAGGAAGAACCGTACCATTCAGTTTGTTGTGAATTGCAAGCTCTGCCTGATGCTCCTTGTTGGGGTTTTTTTTTTAATAACCATTTCTTTTCGTATAAGCTTATTATTAATTCTTGTCTGATTGGGTTCCTTGCAGGCTGCGAAAGAAGGCAGAGCAGTGTTATCTGGATGTGATGAAAGTGGTGAGTTCATTTATATAGTAACTGTCCTTCTAATCTGTAAGCATAATTCAGTTATTTTAGTCGAGTGAGTGACTTCTATTGGATTATGAGAAAACAGGATTGAGCAATGTATTTTTACTTCCTAACTGTATTTTGCCTAAAATTTAGTTTCAAATGAGAGGCCATGGAAAACCAGTGATGCTAGGCTTGTGCTTGAGGATGGATCTGTATGGAAGGCCAAGTCGTTTGGTGCTTCTGGAACTTGTTGACAAGTTGAACCGAACCTTGATATATGAATTTCTGTTCCAAAATATTGAAGGAGGAATAATGCTCAAGGAAGCTAATTTAATAACTAGAAGATTATTTCTTGGACGTGTTTAGCAAATTCATTTAATTTATATACAGAGTTTACTTCCCAGTGCTTAACAACTTTATCAAATCAATTGAACTGATTGTTTTGTCTGATAATTCTTGGATTTTCTTGAATTCTGTGTGCTTGTAAGAGAGGAAAAAGTCCGACATAAAGATAAATCGAGTGTGCTAAGCACTGCTATTCTCCTTTTATAATATCCTGATTTCTTTACAGTGGGATTTCTCTATGTTTCATCCTGTGCTGTGTGTAAAAAATAAAACAAACATTAAACTGAACCACTTACTTTCTCTGAGTTCTTGTTTATTGTTTGCCTTTTTTCTTTGGGCTTTAATTCATTGTAATTGTCAATGGAGTTTTTGATGAAAACTCTTCATTGGTGGTGCATGATTTTCATTTAACACTGAAAGTTCTTGGGGGAAGATTTTCTGATTTGATCATGTGCCTACATGTGTAACACCTTGATTTGATTATATGTGTTGATTTTCTAATTGTTTTATATATGTGTGATTTATATTTACATACATACTACCTTACATATGCATGTAATTGTGTATTTTACATTATTTAAGTTGAAATAGTGGTGTTTTTTTGTTGATGTGCTATGAAATGAGGAGCATAGCCTGCTTTCCTGATCCTATATCAATGGAGATTTACATGAGTCATACTATTTTCTTGTATGTGACAAAATTTGGAGATTTGCATGCCAAACATTATGCAATTATTAAACTTCTCGTCCTTGCTCCTAGGGGAAGCCTTCTCTTTGTACTGTGGCATAAGTTTCGTATCTTCTATTTAGTGACTTTTAATGCTGCAGTTCTTATGTTTGCTTCCTAATGACTGCTTAGCCTCATCTTTTTAAATATTTGTAGAATTTTTTTTAGAGCGCAGGAAAGGCTGTTATGCTTGATGAGATAATCAACTATGTACAATCACTGTAACGACAAGTCGAGGTAATATGATCTCATAAAACAATATAGTTTTCAGTTTCCTTGTAAATTTGAATGTGATTACATAGTTTTCTTCTACCAGTTATTGTCGCTGAAGCTTGCAGTTGTGAATCCAACGTTGGACTTCTAAATAGTTTTTGATGAAAACTCTTCCTTGGTGGTGCATGATTTTCATTTAACATCGAATCTTAGTCATTTTCTTTCCTGTTTTTTATCTCAGGTGGCTTTGGCCTGGTTGAATTGGCTCCTTTGGCTTGGTTTGTTCAGCTTGGCCGGCCTCACGATCTCTTTCTGGTGAATATGCATCCATAATGTTCTTCTGTTTTGGACTGTTAGGACTTGATAGGATGAGTGCATGCCCCTTTTTGATGTATGCGTACTAAACACCTAATTTTTATTTTTTGTATTTCTACCATCCAAATATTTTATATCACATTTTGGTGTCAATAATAATAATAATTCTATTAGTTGAAATGTATGTATTTTGAGGCTCATAAAGACTACTTTTCTTTTATTAATATCTTCTTGTAATGGAACAACATTTACATGTTCAATGGCAATTCATCGCCATAAGGTCATTTTTTCCCAAACAATTTGGAGGGTGGGATTGCATTTACTGTTGCTTTCCGGATTTCAATGCTTTTTTTATTTTTCCCAGATTGTAATGCTTTTTTGTTATATTTTCTTGCATTGACATGAAGCAGCTTGGAAGGCATGTGCATATTGCGTGCAACCGCTATGTTATTGTCACATTGAAGAAGGCATGTGCATCTTGCATGTCATATTTAACATCAATTATATTTAAAACACGTTCATTTTAACATCGATTGTATGTAAAATATCTCTTATCAAATGGCTAGAATAAAACAAAATATATATTCCAAAAATACATTAAGTGCAATTTTTTAGATAGAAATTTAATAATAATTAATGATTAATTCATTAATTTCAAATTAATAATAATTAAATGAATTTATATATTGTTATTGTTTAATACAAAAATTATTTATATTTTGTTTTAAACAGCTTTACTGAAGAGGGGCGGAATGGTCATTTATCCATAAACAGCTGTCCGACAGCTAGTTTCACACAGCTGCACCAAACAGACAGTTAGTTTCCTCACAGCTGCTTCCCCGTAGCAGCTTTCTGGGGCAGCGCAGCTGCAGCTGCACTAAACAGAGCCTAAGTACGATTAGCTATATAAATCTTTTTTCTCCACTGCATTTTATTGAGTGTCATAATTTCATTTAATTTTTATATATTAAGATCATTTTTTATTCAATAAGCCCAAGTCTTTTTAGGTCTACCTCTGTCTTTCTTAACAAAATTGAATTCAAAACATCTACTCTCCTAACCAGATCATCAGATGACCGTCGTTTAATGTGACCAAACCATCTAAGACGACTCTCTAATCTTGTTTGCCACTGGAGCTATACAAACCCTTTCAGGATACATTCACTTCACATTTTGTCTCTAAGTGTCAAGTCACTCATCCACCTAAGCTTTCTCATCTCAGCAACATTTACTTTGTTCTATTCTTCTCTTTTAAAGAACAAGATTTAATGTGACCAAACCATCTAAGACGACTCTCTAATCTTGTTCGCCACTGGAGCTATACCAACCCTTTCACGATACATTCACTTCACATTTTGTCTCTAAGTGTCAAGTCACTCATCCACCAACCAACATTGTGTAAATGCTGGTTGTGGATACCTAAAACAACCCAACTTTTTTTGCATACGGGGATTGGGACCTAGTAATGAAAGTGCTACAAGAAAATAAAATAAAATAAGATTAACCTATTCAAAGCACCTACACAACAAGTGTCGTTTGAATGAGAAGTTCACTGCTCATGAGAGCATTAAAACGAGGTTTATTCCTCGTCTCTACTCATTCGAATCCAGCGAGAGAGACAGAGGAAGCAAGAGATAGAGAGAGAGAGAGAGAGAGAGAGTGGGTGACAAGTGTCAAGCTGTTCTCCATACAAAAAATGGCCTCCTATGCTCTATCCAAGCAAACCGAGAAGGAGAGGCAATTGTGCCTAGCTGATTGGCAGAGTCGAAGGAGGAAACTTTCCTACCTCTCGTGTAGTTTGTAGGAACGAGGTGAGAATTTGGGAAGGAGAAGAGCTCACGGGATCAGGCGTATGTGCAAGGGAGGGCTTGACTGAGCCTTACTGTTGGTTTAAATTTTTTTAGAGCAAGGAAAAGGAAAAAAAAAAAAAGGTAAATATTAATTTATTTTAAGTTTAAAATGACATTACATATACTTTATATTAAATTGCATTCAATATTGTTAATAATTGTTTAAGGTAATCGACGAAAAGACTGAAATCAGAAAAGCAAAAGGGAAATTTTTGGTAAGAAATCCATGCATTATATTAAATAAATTTTATGATTATGTAGATTAAGTTAAGCCATATGCGGAAAAGAGAACCTCTTAGGAGGCTTAGCAAATCAAAAAGTTAAAAAACTTCATTGATAAAATTGCAATAATTAAAATAAATTAATGGAGTGATTATTATTCAAAAAGGCTAATCAAAACTAAATTGTACATATAGGTGTTTTCTAAAGCTTAGACTAATTGAGAAAATGACAGCAGATGACACTGCTTCAGACACTGCTGAAGCGGATCAATTTGTTTGATTGTACAATAATTATGTTTATTTATTGTTTTCCAACTTCAATTTTAAATGCAAAAATAAATGTTTTCATTTAAATGTTAAATTCAAGAAAAAATGAATAAAATATAATATATGCATATATATGAGAGTCACCACTGAATGGTACTGGCAGAGAAACGCAATGTACCCGTACATGAAAATGGAAGAGTTGTATATTTTTATGGTGTGTTGAAATGAAGCATATTTTTTAAAAGAATACGTTTAGAGAGTGACTTCCAATTATGAAAAGTGCAACATTAATAAATGAAAGTAAATGAAACTGCTCTATTTTACTGATCTCATTAAATGCACAGCTTTTTTACTATTAAAGCATGTTTATGAAATATTTTAAAATAAGAATTATTATAATTTAGAAACATTTATCCACTAAGTAGTTTGAACTCAAACTTTTAGTTGATAACAATTTACAGGGAAAACAGTTATAGACTAGTTGGATCCCATGGAGTACGTGTACAAACACAGTGGAGCACAAGCCGATAGTTTTAACTCCCAATTTTGAAAAGTATAGCATTAATAAATGAAAGTAAATGAAAATGCTCTATTTTACTGCTCTCATTTATTGTACGGCCTTTTACTGTTACAACATGTTTACGAAATATTTTAAAATGAGAATTATTATAATTTAGAAACATTTGTCCACTAAGTCGTATGAACTTAAACCTTTAGTTGATAACATTTTATAAGACTAAATAAACCTCAGGAAGTACGTGTACAAGTACAGTGGAGCACAAACTGATAGGTATAGTGAGTTGGCTTTTATTTTCTATCAATTGTAATATTTAAAAAGATGCACAAAGTAATTGTAACTTTAAATTTTACAAAAAAAAATGGTTCTTTTGTGCTTTGAATTCTATTTTTGTTGAGAAATAAAACTATTAGATGAGTTTCCTTCGTCCAATCGACAATTTCCAACTTGGTAATTCCAAGCTCCAAGATCGTGTCCTGATAATAAATGAGAAAATTACTCTTAAGCTAGGCACTGATGTAACCATACTTCCCTCCAAAAAATTGATGATGGATAAGACAGTATGGCTCCCACATTGCGTCATTAACTAGGAATCTTTTCATTTTATCAGAAATTAGGAGTAACCCACAGGAGTCCGTAATGTAGTTTTGTGCACATCCTTCGGTTGCCTCAGACTCTGAAGATGCCTTGTATTCAAATCAATGTTGCAGGCACCGAAGTCTCAAATAACCTATCCAATAGCTTGTTGATAGTTACTGGAATGAGAAATTTGTCATGTACTGTTTTGAGATTCACAATTCGATAATCCTCACAAAAATACCACCATCCATCTTCTTCACTAGCAAAACTAGGCTAGAGAAAGAGCCCACAGAAAGATGTATGATCCCAACCTCCATAGTTACTCCTAAATTTCCTTCCGCCTAAAAGGCTGCGTTGCAAAGGGCAGGAGCGCAGTTAGATGCAGCCCTGCGCCAGGGTACAACCGACCATGATTACCTGCTTCAGGCCGATATACTTCGAAGCAATCTTTTTCAGGCTCGAATTGCACGTCATCCCGTTCTATCAGTTGTTGCTCATTCCCAACATCCATATGTCTTGCAATTCCCCCCACATAGTGTCACTCGAATCCGTTTCCAATTCTTTCAATTAATCTCGCCTACATCGGGTCATCCCATCTATTCAGATGTCGCATTATTCCTTCCAAGTGCTCCTCCCAACTGCTTACATAACCACTCCTCCATGTTTCGGTTCACCCCCCTCTATCAGAAATTTTTAATCCACCCCCAATTAGAATCCTAAGAAGAGTTCTTGATGGTGGATGTTTTCATCCTCATGATCCTCACACTTGATCTGGTCACGGAATGTTCGGTCAACCCTTGGTTAGGGCTTGCAAATTGAACAGTCGGTAGGGTCTTGAATTGTATCTCAATAAGCTTTCTCATATCTCCTCCAAGCTTCCGAATAAATCTTCCATGGAAGTAAACTTATCGTATATAGTGGAGAATCATTCCTCTTTCCCACATTTAAGTTGACTAATCTCTTCCTTCAATTTCTTTTCCAAATCATCGATACATTTTGTTGCAATTATTCTCAACCTATATTTTATCATGAAGAGCCAATAAATTAGCGTGACTCACTTTGGATTGAAAATCGCAACTATATCACTACGTTCGGTCGACACTTGCAATTGGACTGGATCAACACGCCTGTACTGTGAGCTCCACCTCAAATTGATCATGTTTGTACCATTCAAATCTATCGTTGGCTAGCTCGATTTTTTAATCTCGATCCCGCTTTGGGCTTCCCAGCTAGCTCTTGTCGTAACTATATTTCAAGACTCGACCTAATGAAATGTTGCAATCCCATTGTTGCTTCTACAGTTAGCTTCGAGCACGTCACAACTGTATCCGTAAGTCTCGGAGAGAGAAGATGGGAGTTTCGGGTCTCTTACGCCGCAAGTCCTAACGTCCGCTTCCCACGTGTCAAAATCCCGCCGGTTTTCACAAGTAAAAGAGACGGAAGACGCAATCCTGTCATTGCCTTCCCAGCAAGCTTAACTCACAACTGTGTGGCAAGCCATGATGCTATCGATTGCGTCTGGAGATCAAGCACTTTGTATGCCTCGATACTTGTTGCAATTGCTTCTATGTGAAAACTCTGGCTCTCGATCTACCCACTCTTGTTCCCATAACCAAATACTATGATACTAATTTGAGACGATCTGGAATGGATTTCTTACAAATATTAGGAAAAACACATTTTACTTCATGAACACCAATATCAAATTAGTAAAATATGAAAACATAAAGATAAGCAACTACAATGCGAGAGGTGGGTTATCTCTACCATATCCTACAATTCGAGAGGCAGGAATTCATTCCCCAAAACCTAACACTAAAACTCAAGACAATAATATTCTGCATAACTCTAACCTTAAACAAATTAGCTCTATTTATACTAAATAAAAATAAATAACAAAAGGCTAAATAGCCCTTAAGCTAATAAATGATAAAATTTCCCTAAGGCTAGGCAACCGCGTAAAACAAACTTAGAATGATAGATTTCTATCATCTAATTTGATGGGGAGTGTTGAAGGACCATTGAATCAAAAAGGGTAAACATGAGTGCTAAATATTAAAAATTAGAGTTTGTTTACAAGAAAATACCTCTCTCTGGATTCATACAAAAACAGAAAAGAAAGAAACCACAATTTGCTCTCTTATCAACAGTCAACAATCCCTAAATAATAGATTAATAGTAGATAACTAAGGGCAGGTTTTTTGTTCGTTATTGTGATTACATTTCCTTTTTGTTTTTATATAATTTTCTTTGTAAAAACCAATTGATAGACTAACAATGCAAAGTTTCCTAGCCACTTCGTCTTTTCTACAATAAGTAACACTTTCTAAAGATTGAAAAAGTATGAAGGGAAAAAGCTAGAAAACTGAAGTAATAGTTAGGATGCATAAGCTAACCAGAGCCTCAGTGGGAACAGAAACAACTCGTGGAGCCTCTCGTATGTATTCTTCCATGGTAGCAAGAAAAGACTGTGGGGGCTGAAATATGATTAAGAGAATGAATCAGCAAAACTTACATAATCGAAAAGAATTCAGGAAAAAACATTTGAACAACAGCATAAACTACCTCTCTCAAACTTGGAAATTGGAAGTTCCTAGCAAGTTCTAGTCCCCTACAGACCTCATAAAATTCTGATAGGTTTGTAGCCTGAGAATTGAACAAGAAATTAGCATATTAAGCATAATAAGGATATATATACATATAGATAGATAGATAGATAGATATACATATAGATAGATAGATATATATATATATATATATATATAGACACACACACACACAGAGAAAGAGAGAGAGAAAAGGGAAACTACACTTTTTTACAATAATGTAGTCCGAATGGATGGTTGTATACCTGTTGACCAGCCCTTTTGTAGATCTCAAGGGCATTGACGGCTTCATGCCTTGGCATCTCAAAGAACTATACCAGAAGAAAGTTGCCAAAAAAATGAATGTTAATAAAATTTACACGGATCAATCAGGACTTGCATGATGAAAACTAAAGAGAAACAATATCGATTTACACCTTATCCACAAGGTTAATGATGCCATCATTAATAGCACAATAAATTTTGAAACTTTCTTTCAGAACCTGCAAATTTATGATAACAAAAGAATGACATAGATCACTTTTTCAAATATGATAAATATATGATACAAAAATAGCATATAGGACCAACAGCTCCACAGAACAAGAGCAAATAACAGTGACAATGAAAGCATTTCTCTTGAAACAATTCAATGATTAGCATAATTTTACAATCAATACGTTGATTAAAAAGAAATATAGACGATTTTTAACTGCAATCAGGGAACAATAATATATAACAGAATCTGAATGACTAATAAAGGCATCTGCCTACATTTCCAGGTTAGAAAAAAATCAACAAATTACTAGCCTGGATATATTTGATGTATGTACATCTAACAGTGTTTGATAATTATATTAGATAAAGATAGAAAGCATTAGCAAGGCAGTGATATTATGGATTAATAAAATTAAAAGAGAGACTGTTAAAGTGAAGGGAATTTCTTCAAAGTTTTTTAGAGGGAAGAGGTAGATTACGAGACGAATGAGCTCAAGCAACTCTACTTTTGCGTCAATTTGTCAATTAACAGAGTTCACTTTAACTGTGCAAAACTAATAGCATATGAGCATCAATCTACAAAACTAGGTCAAATAGAATAAAAAGATGGTAAGAAACCGTACGCATGAAATTAAACAATACACAACTTGGACCAATTAAATGTAAGCATCACATTACAAGGTAAATTTCATCTAAAATCAGTAATAAGTACAAGATAGAACTCTAAATAAAAAATACCAAGCAGCAGAACAGTCCAATTTCTGATAAAAGCAATTACAGAACAGCAGCTAGAAGAATTTAAAAAATAATAAAAGGGCGAACTTTACAAAAAAAAAATGAAAACCCAGGGAACCTGAACAACAAGTAACCTTGCATTATGAGGAAAACGATGATCTAATAAGTGTATATAGCAAACAATAGCGCGATGGATTAAAATTCAGATTAAACTGCCAAAAAAAGAATATAGCGGGAAGAAGTAATTCACCAAAGAAATCAAGATAGGAGGTGGAGGCTCACCAACGCCAATGCATATTGAATAACATAACTGCTAATTGCAGCTCCTTCTGGCTGTATAATAAGATAAATATAATAGAACATTACAAGCAATTAGAACCTCCAAGCAGAAGATAATATTTGTGCATTCATGAAAGTATTAAAGATAAAACATCAACTAATGTTCCAAGATGATTACACGGCATCCAATAAGACGATAAAGTAATTGCTGAAGTGCGGGCAACTGTTCTAACAACTCCTCACAATTCAACCGTCTGGTTCTACTATAGCCCTGAAAGATGAACCTTAGTCTTAGTAAACTTATTTAATAAAAAAAACTTAAAAGTGAAGAATAAACAGTAGCTTCTGCTTTAAAATTTCAATGATGTGACAGCACTGTCCACACCTTCTCTGAACCTTGAACAGGTTTTTCCAAGTGTTCAGCTTCAACATCATACTTTAATAAGCGGAAGCACTCCAACCTTTCCTCCAAAAATAAAGCATAAGTCCGAACCCAAGCAGAGCAATCCCAAGCTACAAAAGGTGATGACTTGTATTATTCCAAAACTACAATCAAACCATCAAATATAGTATTCTCGAGACAAGATCAAGTGAATGTAGCAAACCAATAGGACTTGAGTCATCCTTGAAGTTTGATAATTGGAGAATGCCTGTCCTCAGAGAGAAATTCAAAAGCTCCTCACGGAAAGTTGGATCACCCTCCCTTAGAGACCTATGTATAACAATTAGAGTCTTCAAAGCAACCTGTAAAGCACATTATCACAAATCAATAGATACAATCATAGAGCATAAGCATTACACTGAAAGAAAGGAGATGAACAAAGTCTGGATTAGAAAATAAGTTTGCTACATTCACTTGATCTTGTCTCGAGAGATTTCTCTTCACCCGAAATATTATTTTGAAGAGAGATTTCTCTTCACCCGGGAGCCCCATCAAGGAAATGATTTAGGAAAGAGGTTGGGATGCCTTCATCGTCGAACCCATTGGTGCCTTAGTGTCGGTCCTCCGAGAATTCCTGGCAAATGCCAAAGAAGCCTTGGACAACACAATTTTTGTTTTGGGGATGTGGGTTCTTGATCCTGATTTATATTACAGTATGATGTATGCGATTATTTTTTAATTTTTCCTTATTTATATTTCTTATTTTGCAACGGTGCCAAAGTAATGCTCAAGGAAAATTCAATCTACCTGTCCATCTCCCCTGCAAACCCCACATAATAAAAACCTAATTACCACCAAAAGTATCCAAATGATTCCAGTATAAAACTAAATTATCCTCACAATCAAGTGAGAATCTGCCAACGCCACTTCAACACTTAGTGTACGTCAGAAATGTGTCAGCACGAACCTCGAGAAAATTCAATGAACTAGAAGACAAAAGTACAGTCAAGGATGGTCCATCAAAAGAAACAAGGACCACGTCAGCAGAAAACCAAAGGATCCCATTAACCAGCCTACCCGTGCCACTTCTTCCTCATGCACTTCCTTAGCCGCCGTCGTGGACATAGGCTCAGGATCAACTTCGACAAGAACTCCAAGGGATGGCGGATCAGCCTCCCCTCTCGCAACAAGCTTGATAAAATTGGAAGGAGGGGCCTGCCTTGGGGTCGTTGGATCCTGACCCGATCGATCCTCTGATTGTGCCTCAACATCATTCCCAGGCAACTGGGCATTCGATGCCCTCACCTTCAAGAGCCCTCGAAGTACCTGGTTTCATGAAAACAATTTTTTGTTCTATAATGATGAGTTCTCTAGAGGAAATCCGTTGAATAACTATAGTAGTTTCAAAAGCGAAATGAATGTAATCCCAAACTGAAAGATTTACATTTGGACGACAACTCCCTCCAACTCGTCCCTCTCCTCCACGGCAACCTTCGGTTGGGCCACCATTTTGTGCGGCTTCTTCTCTGCAGGGTAGGAGATTCTCTCTAGCCGCTTCATTTCTTCCTCCGGATCCAATGCAAACCACGGTTCTGCGGTCATCACCCCATATTTGTTTGGGTTGAGGACCTTGTTGACTATGACCCACTCAGTATACTACTCCACCGACAATTGTTTCCCCTTGATAGTCGAGGCCAAGGATCAGATTTGGGAATACACCAACTTCGACCTCTTGTAGCCTCCACCAGTCAGTTTGACCTGGATCCCTCAATTCTTGGTCGAACCAACAACGAACCGGCGCTTCAAATCTTTTATCGTATTCTCAAGACTAGTCAGATGTAGCTTCTGGGTCGACTCGAAGATCACATAGTCGTCCATCACAACCCCGAAAGAGATTATATAGGAGAAAAGCTCTTGAGATCACGGGATCTCCATTCATCAGTAGTAAACCACATAAGACACAATCACCACTATTGAATTCAACTTGATTTGAACATGAATCACACAATAATGATTCATAATAGATCGGAACTCCTTGCAGAGCGGCAGTCAGAGACCTCATTGGAACTACTCCAGGTAAAATACCAGGTTACTCCCGAGATAGTTAGTCGTCCGACTATCTAGACCAACAACACACAGATGAATCTCTATATCAAAGATATATCCCTCTTGAAGCGAGAAAACATCAACAGCAAATAAATCAGACCGCTCAATCACGCAAACGATCCTGAACAGTTTCAGAGAATACTTTGCCATAGGAACAAAAGCTAGAAGATCAAAGAGAAGAAAAGTTAGTCGACCGAAAGGAGAAAAAGAGATCGAATGTGGAGCAACTGCTAACACTTATATATAAGGGCGCTAGTAGAAGTTCAAACCTCACGGCACAACCATGCGCTAACTTCCAAAGCCCAAATCACATAAACACATAAATCGAAGTGAAAACTGAAGACAAAAATTAGTTTTCTTTTGCAAAAATGAATAAAAAACACATTTTATTCAGAGATAAAATATTTTACAAGTGGGTCTTCCGTCGTCTCGGCCGAGACATACCCTCGTCGAGCTAATTTCCCATACAACACATGCCCTCCAAACCTAAACCCATCTACCCTGTCAGAATGGGCCTGGGCCTGGGCCTGCAGGATCAGATAGGTCGACCGCATGTCGGCCAGTTCCACTCGAAGAGTCGCAAATTTAATTGAGTGCTCCAGCCTCATGGCCGCCAGCTCCTCCCGAAGCACTTCCACCTCCGCATTTTATTGCGAGCTACGGGTTCCTTTCAAGGCCCACTTGGAGGCCGACCAGAACATCAGCCAACTCCTCCCTGCTCCATACATGTGCACTAGAAGCGGGAACTCGGGCGGCGCCTGGTTGCGGTGAATCGACGCTCTGAATTGCGTCACCTGCATCAACGAACAAGCTTCAACCAAAAAGAACTTACACTCACAACAGATCATCATCACATGTCGAAGGCTCAATATAACTCAGACTAATGGAAAGAAAGACAACTCTAACCAAGAATTGGTGGGGCTCCTGCAACTGATTGACCAAAGTCTAGTTTCAGCAAAGAAGGTCCCTTTATCTTGCGGAGCACTGACCATTTTATCCCCAAGGACTAGTTTCAGAACCGCAAGCCAGTGAGGCTTTGGCTATTCCTTGAGCAGGCAACACAACTGGCTGAGTGCTAGGCGCAGCGGGAGCAGGGGTCGGTGCACCAACATGCTAGCCTCCTTCATTTTGCCGAAGGGTCAGCGAGTCGAACAACGAGACTTCACCCGCTTCTTCTTGTAAGTGAGTTGCTTAACTCACCTCACACCATCGAGTCGACCGCCTTCAACCAACTTCTTCGACATTACAGGTTTCTTCGCACCCTCGGGCCAGCCACCTTCACCCAACTTATTCGTTCTGATTTTCTCACCCTCAAGGCGGCTGCCACCCTCAGGTCATCTCTTCCTCTCAAACTCTTTGTCCCGACAGGCACACGAAATAGTTTCACAAGAAGCTTTTACCAATATTTCCTCGATAATACAATCAACTGAGATCTCTTCGTTGCCTTCCATGGAGATCCTCTAGAAACCAAACGATTGAATAAAGAGCTCTCAAATCACGAGGATACGTAAGCACCAATCGTGCCCTATTTATAAAAGCTCATGAGCACGAAAATCCAAGGAGTTTAATTATTAAAGTATTGAATATAAAAAATAAATGAATTTATATTTTGCAATAAATTCACTTGCACTTAGCGTAGCACGACTTTCAAGAAAGCAAGAGAATCGAGAAACTAAATAAGTTCATCAGAAATACGTCAGCATGAAGCTTGAGGAAATTTAACATACTAGAAAACAAAAGCACAATCAAAGATGGTCGATCAAAAGGGGCAAGGACCACGTCAGCAAAAAACCAAAAAATCTCGTTTACCGGTCACGACTCCGTCAAAGCAAGAGTTAGGCCGACCGAGCGAGGGTCATCGTGATCAAATATCAAAACCTATCTAAGAGAAAGAACCAGTCCAACTCTCATCCAAATATCATCAAACGTACTGCAAGAGCCTCCAAGACACTTCAAAAGGCTCAAGGGCCTCATCACCGAATATTCAAGCGGAATCTTTTGTCAAAAGTGATAAACTATCTGTCAGATTATGGTGATTCACTTTTTGTCTGACCGTCTATTTTTACCCAGACAACATGAGTTTAAGGCTGCCAAAACAGCTCGTTATTCATGAACAACTCGTGTTCGAATCGTTAAATAGCTTGTGTTCGATTCGTTCTCTAAGCAAACGAGCAGAACACAAAAAATGTTTTTGAACTCGATATATAAACGAGCTGAACACGAACTCGTTTTGGCTCGAAATAATTAAATTATTTGTATAATCATATATAATGAGTATTATTTTTAAATAATTAATAGACTACAAGGCTACAAAGAGTTATGATTAATTAAAATTAGAATAAAATAATATTTAATTTTATTTAAATGAATATTTTAATATAAATAATAAGATTTAGATCCCGCCCTACCCTTAACATCTATGGTTGTGTGGCTAGAGTTATCAAAATGGCTCATTGTTCGTGAACTCGTGTTCGATTCGACAAGCAAACGAGCCAAACACGAACAAATTTTTTGAGTTCGATATATAAACGAGTCAAACACGAACAATGATATTTTTTAACGAGCTGACTTGACTTGTATACACCCCTATCAGTTGCATCTAGAGTGTTCAACTGTTTCATTGTTTGCAAACAGCTCGTGTTCAGCTGGCTAAGCAAATGACTCAAACACAAACAAATTTTTTGTGTTCGAAATATAAACGAGTTGAACACAAACAGTAATATTTTTTAATGAGTTGAACACGAGCTGAACCCAAGTTCTTTCATGTTCGACTAGTTTACACCCCTACATGAGTTTCTCATCCAAGATTTCAACAGTCGGCAGCTGGATTTAGACAAATGACCGACTAGCCCAAGCTGGCTGAATGAAGTCCGGGCGACCGAGCGAAACCCAGATGACCGAATGATCGAATGACCATCAGGGCCGACTGATCTCCCCAAAACAAAAGAGTCAGTCGAATGTGCCTAGCCCCAAGGATTATAAGTCCTTGCCAATTGAACTATACGATAGTTAAACCATAGGCTCTTTTATTTGTTATATGTCTAAAATAACCTATAACATCCTCGTAAAGTCAAGGATAATCATGTAATTTTCCAATTTACCCCCTTGTCTGTAAATAGTAGTCTTTTCTATAGTCAAGGGTTAATTAGTGATCTTTAAATAAACCAGATTCTTATCGTGCACACTCTCTCTCTTTAGCTTTTTCTCTCTCCTGCTTTTACACTATATTCCTTGTGTATGATTCAGAAGCAAGATTTAGATTCAACAG
Source organism: Phalaenopsis equestris (assembly GCF_001263595.1). Lineage (NCBI taxonomy): Eukaryota > Viridiplantae > Streptophyta > Magnoliopsida > Asparagales > Orchidaceae > Phalaenopsis > Phalaenopsis equestris. The sequence continues at coordinate 115,700 of NW_018250980.1, forward strand.
TTAGAAATTGCAGCGACGTCTTATAAAATAAAATAAGGAAATAGTACTAAGAAAGTTTTTTTTAATGTCCTTCGGGTGCAGGTTAGTAAATTGGGGTGCTATAAGTATTCGGAGTGGCCTATAAATTTTCATGTCATATAGGAGTTAGGGATCTTTCGTAGAATGGGTGAAAATTCTCGCCCATGAGGAGGATTTCCCCTGAAATAAGGAGCAGTGGAGTGCGAAAACGATAGTGGGGCGGGGTCAAAGACCATCCCAAGGTTGGTTTATCCTGAGTACCTAACCCTTTCTTGTGTCTTGACAGTATGGTCCCGTGGTTTCCTAAAGATTAAAGTTTGTTATAGCGGCAGACGCTGGGTGAATATTCTTGGATAACAAATAGTGGAAAGTTATCTTCCCGTTTCTTGCATTTTTTAGCCATGCAGAGAAGAGGACAGATGTTGGTAAATAGCTGCCTTCTCGGTTCTTGCATTTTCTTCCACACAGAAAAAGGAAACAGCAGCTGGGTGGTTTTCCTTCGATTCCTGAATTGCTTGAAGTTAAGAAAAGAGAAATACCAACTCTATGTCAGTTGAAAAAAAGAGGGAAAGACCTTATGGGTAGAAAACAAGAGTCAAGCAGTAAAACAATCCAAGGGGCTTTTATTGGTGGGACACAATGCAATAACCAATCTTTAGACATCTCGTTGATGCAGAGAAATATCTCCATCTTAGGTTCTCTGTTTTCCTTATACCTATAATACAGTTTTTTTTATTTCAATTGCTATCTACTGTTTTTTTCATCAATTCACTGCAGAAAGCATGAAGCAAAAAGCTCTCGTGTCAGTGTGTCACTATGTAACATGGTAGTTATCTAAGAGGAGAGAGCCCGAGTTTCACTTTTTGTGTAATATACGAATTTACTGTACAAGTATTCCTATATCAAATTGAAATGTCCTATATTTCTATATATTTCTTCTTTTCATCACATTGTTCTAAGTGATTTCAAGTCAACTACATTAAAATTCAATTTTGATGAAAATCGAAAGTGTTAGAACCAAGTTGGCTTAAACTGAAGTTTGTTTAGAAAAAAACCATAGTTTGTTTAGCAAAGTTTGTTTGAACTGCACTCAACATGCCAGATTTCAAGTCCAGATAAACAAATTCAAACTCAACTATTTTATCCTCATATAGACAAGGAAAGAATAAAGAAGGAATCCAAAACAGCCTTTTAAGGAGTCAAATGATGAATCCTTTAACAAAAGGCAGTTAGGATTGATATTGATATTTATGCTTTCTTAACACCACCTAATTTAAACTTAGTTAGCAATCAAAATTCTTTTTTTTTAAGGTTAATGATGTATCACATTCCAATTATAATATCAAGAAAAAGGTGCATTTGAGAAGCCCTTCAAAATAGTTGTTTCACAAATTTAAATGACATGTAAGGCATCCTGGAAGGTGATAATGATATGAAAGCTCGATTATGGCTAGGTGGTGATGATGATGATAAAAAAAACCCTAAGCAAAAAAGGATGATATCCGTGGACAAGTTATAAGAGATAACAAAGGATGAGATAATGAAACTAGTAAGACATACGTGTCACTATGATTGCGTCAGGTAAGAAAATCAAGAAAACTGGAATATCATCACTTGTTTTTAATTTAAGCAAGAAATTAAAAAGAAAAGTTTAGTGATTCCAACTACCACCATCAACAAACTGAAGGCATATGAAAAGTTTCTCTAACACACCAAGGATCTTGTCGCTCCATATTTATTTTGTTCTTAGCCAGGGGATTAATGTCTGATAATTCACCACATGAACGAGGTGTATACTTAAAATAATTAAGAAAAATGCAATGAAACAGATTAAGTTTGAGCTCCAAGAATCTGAAGAATTAAGATCATTTCATGATGATCAACAGAAACAACTCAACAAAATATCAATATTACTTTATTTGGAATCCCAAAGATCCCAAGGCTATAACACCAAAACCCAAGAATAAAAAAAATAGAAGGCAACAATATGTTTGCACAAGCTGCAGGTATCATCTAAAACTTTGCAAATGAATTGAGAAACAAAGGATCCAAGAAAAACGATGTTATGAGGCAATATAAGGTTTCAATTACTGAAGCAAGTGAACTTGATAGAAAAGCAATGAATTCCTTTTATCCTTTTTTATAAAACGTGGTCATGCCAAGGAAAAATCATAACTAAACAGATATTCTATTCTCAGCAAATCGATGTTGGTTCCAATCCATCCCATGACACCAAAAATAAAAAAAAAAAACTCAAAGAAATCAACTACAGAGATACCCAGATATATTATCAGAATAATAGAATGTAGGATTTTAGGATAAAGTATGCGCACTGTCCAATTGTGAGTCTTAGCAAGCCGTCTCGCAAGAGCGCGTATACAGTAGGCCACGTCTGCCCGCGGCCGTGATATTACTGTAGCCGCCAAGATCCCTGAAAACAAAACCGATCACATAAAACAACGGATTAGAAAGCAGAAGAATCCTACATCTCCGGATCAAAAAAAAAGAGAATGGGCATGACGCACTTCTGATATGCCTCTCCTTGGGCGGACACTCGACGTGATTCGTGGCCTTGACGATGGCAATATCCAACTCCTACAGAGAGAAATCCAGCTAACAGGTTAATAAAGATCCCTATCAAATGACTATATTTAGTTAAAACAAACACCGAGAACTTTACGGATCAAAAATCCTAAATAAGGAAAAGGGTTTTTAGAATCAAAACCTTAAAATCGCTGTTGAGATTGGCGAGACCGACGGTGGTGGAATCCTTAAGGGCTCCATAAGCCTTCCGCAAACTCTGCATCGTTGCCATCTGTACTCCGTCGAAGCCGCCGCTGCTGCCGCCAACAACGCAGCAATCGCGTACCTCAGGCGGCCGATTAACTTTACGGATCACTCGTATCTATCTCCTCCTTCGCCGTTGCCTCGATGATCGGTTTTCGCTCGCGCTTTTAAGTTTGTGCGACTGTCCAACCGAAAGCTCGCGCTGAATCTCTCTCTCGCTCCCTCTGGGAGAAGAATTTTTAAGAAACTTTACCATCGTTTTATAATAAAAATGCGTATTTTATTATAGCTTTATAAATGCTTATGTTAATTTCATTAAAAAAAATTTTTGTGGGAACCAATTGGAAATTTAGGAGTGCAATCTAGTAAGCTGCTTAACTTTGACTGTCTAGTAACATTTTCAATCTCATGTTTTCTCTTGGTACATTGAAATATTACTCAAATCTTAAAGAAGTCAGGGTTGTTGGATCCATCTTCTCAAGATGTATTTTTTCAAATATATTTTGACGACCTCACTTTTGGGGTTCTTATGCTATGATTGAAAGATATTATGGAAATCCTTCTTAAATTTGATTTATACATGGTCTACCCATACAAACATTATAAGGATTATTTTGACCCCAAGATGTTTGTGCCCCCTTTTGGCATGTTTTGAGGTTAAGACGGCCAAACAGAGTCTTCCAGCACCCATGGTCGTGGCTCCTAAGTGCTAAATCTAGGAATCCACAAAAACGGAACAACATTGTGACACCCATGTTGGCATCGCCATCTATCATGTGGTTAATGATGGAAGCTTCCAAATGTTGCAGCATTGTTATGGTGTCGAAGCCTCGAAAGCAAGCATCACAACACACCATTAAAAACTTTAAAGTGTTGATTGACAGCACAGTGCTCAAGGAGTCTGGCGCCTTTGATATTCTAGGTGTCGCGACGCCCTATCAAATCTAATTATAGCAAGCGTTTGGAATAGATGGTGATATTTATGATTTAGAACCTGCACTGTGTTACCGTACATGGCGTCGCAACACCCAAATGTCTATATATGAGGTTTGGGCCCTATAGTTTCACACGTTGAATTGTCTCCATAGAAAAATCCATGTGATCTTTTTTTCCATCTTTTAATATACCTTCATGATTAATTTAGGAGATGACACTTTGCCAATGAACACGGATACCTAAGCCGAGAGCGGGCGAGTGTGACGTATCCCATTTCATGAGCATGACATCACAAGAGATGTACAAAAAAGCTCATTAAACACCCAAAATATTGTTTTGAAGAGAGATTTCTCTTCACCCAGGAGCCCCATCAAGGAAATGATTCAGGAAAGAGGTTGGGATGCCTTCATCGTCAAACCCATTGGTGCCTTAGTGTCGGTCCTCTGAGAATTCCTGACAAATGCCAAAGAAGCCTTGGACAACACAATTTTTGTTTTGGGGATGTGGGTTCCTGATCTTGATTTATATTACAGTATGATATATGCGATTATATTCTTAATTTTTCCTTATTTATATTTCTTACTTTGCAACGGTGCCAAATTCTTGATCCCGGGCAAACACTAGGCAAAAACTTGACTTCAAAGCAAATAAGAATGCAATTATTATATTTAAATATGGAATACTACGCAAGTATATTTATCGTTATCAAGTATTTATCGTTATCAAGTAATTATCGTTATCAAGTAATATAAAACTTTTTTATTAAGCCTCAAATATCGAACCTATAGGGAGAAAAACAATATGTAACTAAATTAGAAAAAATTAGATATCAAATTCTACTTTGCAAAATATTCTTACCAAAATATTCTTTTTATAATTTTTTTTAATGAAAGTTTGGTTTTTTTATAATTTTTGATAATTTGAAAATAAAGTAAGTAACTAACTAAATTTAACTAGATATTTGAAAGATGAAGGCAATATAATAAAATATATTTTTTCTTTTCATAAATAAGTAACAAGTATAGGAATTCTATTGTGGAAGTATTCAAATTGTGTTGTGTCAAGTATGAGCAAAAGTATTCTTTACCCTTACTATACTAGAGACGCTATAAAGAATTTTAGCTAATTTAAAGATTGAACACTCTTGAAGACGGGCTAGGTAGGGAAGACAATAGATCTCACTCTATAGTTCCCTCGTCTCTTTCCACCTGTGGGCTAACATCTCGTATCAAAACCTAAAATTATAGACCAAATTGGTGGCTTTAAACTGTCACTCTAAAGTCCTCTAATTCTACACCATTCAATGTTTATTTCTCTATTTATTTGCACTCAATCACATGAATTACATTCTCTTTCATACAATCTCATGTGATTCTTACCATTAGTTGACTGAGATAATACCATCTCGAATCTTACATATTCTCACAAAAAATATTAACATCTTAATTGGCCAAATCAAGAGGTAAATGAAGTACAATGTTTAAAATCATCACAACTTATTCCAACATTAAAGATTAATACTTCACACAACTTTTATCTAATACTTAATCACTTATCATTTTAAGAAAAAAAAAGTTAAAGAAAACTACTCAGAATTCATGGAAAAAACACAACCACACTTAAGTTTGAAAGTTGAAATCATGCAAATAAACTAGAAGTCTGAATTAAAGTCAAATGTAGTCACAAAGATAAAAATGTATCTCAAATCCTCTCCTCCAAACTCTTGAAGTTCCTTTGAATCTCTTCTCTTCCTTTCTCTTACAATACTCTCTCCTCACTCACTACAACTCCTCTCCTTCTCTCTAAAAGTTAGCCTAATTAATCTAAGAGAGAGAGGCGTCAGTGGTGTCTGGAGGGGGACGGCGGCTCCTTTTCATATCAATCCAAGTCCTTTTATAATTTTTCAAACGGTGCATTGGTGTCTCTTTAAAATGTGACCACATTCAATAATCTTCCAATAATTGCCTCCTTTCAAATGCCAATTGAATGTATTTTCATGTCCATTAACTATTTCTCATGTTTCCACCAAGAGTTTCTTTAAACACCTCTTCAAAAATTCGTCCAAATTCATTGAATCATCAAGTAACTACTTCTAGCACTTAAGCGTGAGGTACTTGGTGCTTAGGCGCAACCTTCTCGGTTTTACTGGCGTTTAAGCGCTAGTTCTGGGAGCTTAGGCATCACAATTTTTTTGCACACCTTCTTCATTTTTGCTCCAAATTTGATCATTTTCACTTCTTTCACCATTTTTCATCCATTTGATTATACTTCAATGAAAAACACACAAATACCTTTCTTTAAAGTGTCATATCTCAAAAATAGGTATAAAAATTTGTGCATAAAGACAATATATTTTAGGTGTATCAAAATACCCCATACTTAAAATGTTAATTGTCCTCAAATGACACTCTAATCTTTTAAAACCAAAATAAGTAGATTATATAAAAGAAGTCTAAGAATATGAGTTCCTCTCTAGTTCATAAATATTTGTAAATTCTCTAAATATAGAGTTTAGGCATTCTATCTTCTTTATATAAAAATGTTTATTAAGAATAATTATTGTTACTATATTATATCCTTAAGCCTGAGAGTTTCTCAAGTCTTATACTTTAAAAGAGATCCAATGTGGAATCAATTTTTTATTATGAACTAATCCTCAAGCTTCTCCTCCCTTTTTCATCTTTCTTTTTCTTTTTCTTTTTCTTTTTCTTTTTCTTATTTTTCTTTTTCTTTTTCTTTTTATTTCTTTTTAAGGTGAATATTATTATATATGGATAGACTTTTAATGATTTTGAATTTCAATCCTCCTTTCCTAAAGAAAAGTTCTGATATATATCATTTACTAAAGATTATACTAATAGTTTTGAAAATTATTTTTAATAAAAGAAATTTAAGTATTGAAAATAAAAATCTAACCCATCTATATTTTTCAAAAAATATAATTTCTCCTACTAAAGACAATTACACAATTTTTATCATTTCAACACTAAAAATTTTAAATTTAAGGTCTTCTTCATTACTATAGGTTTCAACTAAATCCTCTTACTCATTTCTATATTCAAAATTTTACTTCTCTAATATAACTTCATATACATAATAATTTTTTTTTAAATCAAAATCAAATTTATTTATAGCACATTTGAGAACAAATAAAATTTAAATTTTAAAAAGTTGTTTTTCATCCCCCCAAACTTAAATTTTCAATAAGATAAAACAATTTAGCATCATATTTATATAGGTGTCGGTCGCCAAATTGGAAGTTATCGGTTGCCGGAATAGGAATCCCGATGTCATGTTATATATATATATTGGGGAAAAATAGTATTTTAAATTTTAAAAATATAAGACCGGACCGATCTCATATCTCAGTAGTTTAAAAAAACGAGCCTAATACCGCAAGCAATGCATCTATCTCGAAGGGTAGACACACTTCTTACTTGTAAGATTCGATTAAATAAACTAAAGAATTTATGACATACGTTTAAGTCTGCGAAAAAAATTATTTTTTATGTTGACCGACAAATTCCCTTATTTAATAAAAAATTTAAATAGAGTTTATATTAAGCTGAGTTCTTGAAAGTTTCCTAAGGGGGCGAGCCCTTATAGTTAATTACATCTTAGATAACCGAAGTCACCTAAGACAATTCTCGATAAAAATAGGGGATATTGTCTTCAAGAATTTCAGAGGATAGGACTTTTTAAAAGATCAGACAAAAAGTGTGAAAGAGGAATGACTCAAATTTGGAACATTTATTTTTGAATCCAAAGGAAGAAGTACTAGGGGATATCATGCCTCCTGAGGAGAACCTTGGGGACCTCCCAAACTATCCTACTTGGTTTTACTTCAATTTCGAGAAGAATTAAGTGTTTTATCTTGCCAATTTTATAAATTAGGGCTTACATTTATACGAGATAATCACACAAATAGCATGCAAGATATGAGGATTTAGGTAGTGATGAATGACAACTCAAAATCCTAAAACAAGTTTGGGCTTAAATTGTATAACAGAGTCATACAAAGGCCTAAAGAGAAGTTGGGGATTTATGTTGCACTAGGAGGACGACCTCAAAATCCTTTGGCTCATTGTTTAATTTCTAAGAAAATATGTATTGTTGCAGATCCTCGTGTTGTTGCAGATCGCAGTTGTAGAAGGATGTACACAAAGTTAGCTTCAAACTCCTTGGGGAAGAAGCAGTCCTATAGTCTAAGGTTTAAAGGTTTAAATGTCATGAAGAAGTAGTCCTATAGTCTAAGGTTTAAAGGTTTAAATGTCAAGTTTAAATTCATTCATTATGGGGGGGTTAGAGTTGATTAGAGCGACACAGGTTAGGATCCCATGGTTCTCTCATTCTGGCACCACTATTTTCTTCAGATTCAATTAGTACAAATGAATTTAGTAAACTCAACTCAATAAGTTCCATTCTTTCATTTAGATCATACGAAATCTCGTTAATAACTGTAGGTTACCTCCTCCGAGGGATTCCCGATCATCCGATAGAGACGTTTTAATTTAGTTACAATTTTTGTTTTGTTTTATTTATGATTAAATTCTGAGTTGTCTTATATTTTGATTGTTGTGGTAGTGGATTTTATCTTGTTTTGATTTTTTTTAATTTTAGTTTTGGTTTCAATTCCATTGCTATCCTAAAAGTTTTGGTTTTAACATGCAGGGTGACCTTGTTGTTTAACATGCAAGTTTGCAGGTAGGAAATGAGAGACACACAAAGGTAAATAAAAGTAAATGACAATGCAATAACTTAAAAGCTTACCTATCGATTCTTCCTGCTCCTTCACCTGAAAGGTTAGTATTCTCAATGCATATATATATATATATATATATATATATAGGAGTTTGATATGAATAATACACTTAAATGGAATGTCGTGGTAATTTGGAATAGAATAAGAGAGCTTATTCATAAGTTTAATATTTCTATTCTTTTGTCACATATTCTAAGGGAGAGCAACTCCCCGGCGGATTGGTTGGCTGGAAAAGGCAAAATGGAGGAAAGGTTATTTGTTGGTGTTTCAAGTGGGAATCCTATAAAATATCCTCTGAGGGGGTCTCTATGGATTTACCTTATATTATGCCATGAGAAAATTTATTTTCTGGATATTGAAGGCTGTAATGCTTGTTCGGAGGGATTTATTTATACTTGCTTTGAAGGCATGAATATGGCTACGGCTTTAAAGAAAAGGTGGAGATTTAAATTCAGTTTTTATGATGCATTTACATCCCATCAAAAATATCTGATATTTAAGGCTTATTGAAGTATGCATTGAATGTTATCGGAAGGGTGGACTAAATTCTGTGGTTACGGAATTTATTTAGCTTTAATGTATATTTTGGCATGGGAGTAATTAAAGGCTTTTAGGTACTTTTTGTGGTAACTTTTATTTCAGGATGGGAAGATGCCTAAACTTAAATAGCTGGATCATTTTCGATTTTTTAGCTGCATATTTGGCATGGGGATTATCAAATTTTGGTTATTTGATGCAATTTGATAAGAGATTTATGGCAAATTTGGCAAGGCCTATTTGGATGTCGTGATTATCAAAATTTGGCATTTATGGCTGCCGTGATTATCAAATATTTGATCATTTAGGATTGTAATAAAATACAATCAAGGGACCGAGATTTATGGAAGTTTTTTATGTGAACCTAATTTTTTGATTGTGTATCAGAAATAGTAACATGAAGATTTTACTGTGGAGGAGTTTTGAAGGGCTTTTACACTAACAATTTGCACCATATGGAGTATATTTTTGTTTGTTTGCAGGATGTAAGACTTGAATTTTGGGATAGGATTGTATTGCGATTTTATTTTCTAGTATCAAGTAAGGTGGTCGGCAGCCTCTAGAGATCGTCGGACTATACAAAGCAACTAGTTCTGATCCTTTGTATCTCTGAATTTATTTATTTTGGGTTTTTTAATTTTATTTTGGGTATACTTGTATCAGTTTGGTCATAATTTTGATTTTTTTGGGTTTATTTTACTTGTTTGATGGGTGGAGTTGTAAACGGTGGAGGATCCCTTTTATTGAGTGAGTTATGTATTTTTTTTGTTTTCTAGTTGGGGAATCATTTAACACCAAATTATGTATCCTTTTACTTAAATTAATGCGTACGAAGATGAATAATGCTCCTTTAACCATATATATATATATATATATATAATTTTTATGGAATTAAAACATGCTTGTAGGAAAAACAGAGAACACATGTTTTAGGTGTATCTACCAAACCCTATATCATATCCTAGTGAGTCTAATTTGTTCATCTATGGAGATGATTCCATCGAGCAAATCATACTATGTCCAAGTGTCCTCTGAGATTCCCAAAGGATCATGAAAAGGTCCTGGGTAATAACCTAGACATTTCACAGTCCCGCGAATCATCTCGAGTTCATTTTGGTCTTATTATATTTGTTATGTGGTTCACCCAACTCATACCGTTATGCTCAATGGACCTTGATGTTTTGATTATCTCTTTAAGTGGGGTAATTATCATTTGATGCTTCATTTACGAATTATACGAGTAAAGGTCCTTAGGGGCAATTTGGCTTAATTAAAAAACTTAGTCTGTTTGATTTTCAAATATGGGCTTATAGTGTTTTAAAAATATTTCAAATTATTTATAGGTCATTTCTAAACCTCATTAGCCAAAATTTTGATTAAGCCTAGTTCACCACTATGCCCTTAAAATTTAGTAGGTAGATTTGTAATTTTTAGAAAAAAATAAATATTTATACTTTGAATCATTATCAGGAATCATAAATCATTTTAAAACCATTAATTAGGGTTTTAAATTAGTAGGTTATGATCTTAGTCCAACCCCCAACCTCAAATATCTTCTTATTTAATTGCTCTTCCAAATTTCATCAATTTAAGAAATTACAAGTTTATCCTTAATGAGACCAAAATGAGATTAGTTACTACCATTTATCCCTTTTATATTTCAGTTATCTAGACATATTAATTATCATCATTTAGTACCCATTTACCCTTGGTTAGGCCTAAATATTAATTAAGACTTAAATTTCAAAATTACTATTTTGCCCTTAGAGCATTAACACCTTATAATTCATTAGATTAAACCCAAATGACTTTAAAAATTTTATGCTACCCCACTCATGGGTTAATTAAAAATATCAGAGGAGAAAATGTGATTTTTCTGAATTTATTTAATTTTATAATTATTTTAAAGCAAAAATAGAGATTTTTAATGAAAATTCAATAACTCAACCAAAACAAAACCTCTGTCCTTAAGAAAAATATTGGAGGTTCACCTAGGTTAGAGGTCCACATAGACTAATTTTCTTAATTTTTAGAGTTTTAATATAACTTTTAGAATTATTTGTTTGTTTTAAGTATTATTTAAATATAAAATATTATTTAAGTTGTAAATTAAATTTTATATTTCTCTTAAATCTCTTTAAGTTCAAGAAACTCTGAGAAACAAATTTTATATTTTAATTATTAGAATTATTTTAGTGAAAAATTAAAGAAAATTCATTTTAAGCCTTTAAAAATTAATATCTTGACTTATAAAATTAGATGAATATCTTGACTTAGAAAATTGGGAAAATTATTTTAATTAGTTTTAAGTGATCAGGAAGCCAAATGTGGCATTTTAGTGTGTTTTTACAATTTTGTGGCATTTTAGTGTGTTTTTTACAATTTTGTAATTTTTATGATTTTTTATTAATTTTTAATTATTTAAATGCTAAAAAATATTTAGGTATTGAAAAATTTCTTAAAAATGAAATATTTATTTTAGTTCAACTTTTATTTTTCTTAGGTTACCCTGGTCATAAGGAGCTCCCAAAACCAATTTGGTGTTTTTTTGAATTACATTTTAATTATTATAATTATTTTAGTGCCTAAAATGTAATTTTACTTAATTAATCCATTTTAGTGGTCAAATTAATTCCAATTGACTTAAAGTTTTTATGGGAAGATCCTCTGACATTAAATTACAGTGGAGAATGACTTTTATACCATTTACTTTTATTTTTTGTCCAATTTAATTAGATTTCATTTTTATGGTTTAATGACAATTAGGGTTATTTTTAATGAGTTAAACCAAATTTATATTTTTCCTAGGGTCCTCTAACCAAAATGAACCTACCACAATAAGTTTTCTATTATTTTATGAATATTCTAATTTTTATGATTTTTATACCAAAACAGGGACCGTTAGCTTGAAGATTAAGTACGATGGTTAGAGATGCCTCTTAACCTTGGAAAAATCAAGGGAGATACCTAACAATATAGAGATTAAAAGCCCCATGGTTGCATTCCATGTTGAAATGCCCATGCAAATGGGGAATTCAAATAAGAAATATACTATTTATACAATTAAAAACCACAAATGTATCAAACAAACATGACACTATTTCCACATTATTCTCCTCTATTCATTGAGCATGAGGGTATTTTTATTTTATATTTTTCTATGAAATAATATGGATTTTTGAAGTTCTAGTCATTTAAATAAATTATAAAATCCTGATTTATTTACTTATCCAGCTCAGCGCCAGCGCATCCTAGGCGGCTCTGAACCGCGCACGCGTCCGCTTCGGGTTGGGCACCGCCAACTTAGTCAGCCCATTGTTCATGCACCAAGACTCCGTCCAATGCAATCTCAGTCGTCCGTTAAATACACGTGCAATCAGCCAACTCTCCGTCATCGTCGCCAATGAACCGTCCACGTTCTAACCCTAATTTCTCCCTCTCCGTCATCATCGCCAAGTCACCCAACCCATGAACCGTCCACGTTCTAACCCTAATTTCTCCCTCGATACTCAACCAAATCTCTTAGGGTTTGTTCTTATAGATGCATATAGACTAGGAAACACATTTATACGGTTAATCAAGTCCTAAATTGAGTTTATAAGCATGAAGAATTAAAATAGGCTCGGTTTGAGGGGAGAATTCAATTGCCCAATAGGAAAGGGATTTGGGCTAAGTTGGGTCAACCATATGTCTTGCCCCATTGGAATGAGCTTGGGTGACTCCCCATGGCTGACCAAGGTCAGGTGGATCAGATGAAGTAGTGTGGAGAGGTCCCTATCCAAAGGATTTGGCTAAGCAAGGGTTAGAGTGTGTCATTAAAAGGGTTAAAACCTTTTTTAAGGGAGCTTGAAAGTGGCTCCTCCTTTTGCCATTAATAGCTTGGTGAGGTGGCAAAGGTTCATATGGCTCATCTATAGCTTGGGGATGGCTTCAAGGCTTGTCCTTGGCTTGGTCCATTTGCATGAGAAGAATTTGCACGAGAAGGAATTTTTGTATTTATGGGCTGAGGCTTGATTTGGAATGACTTGATCATGTATTTAAGGCTTAGGGAATGATTTTGATTAAATGGATGATGTAATGAAATTTCATGCCATGTGGGCTTTGGATTTGAACTTTTTGAATTAAATGTGGTGGGCTTGTGCTTTTAAAATTGGGGGTAAATTTGGGCTAAAATTTGGGTCAATTAAATGTTTAATTTGGTGTAGAGAGATGCAATGAAAAGTTTTGAAAGCATCTCAAGTGATTTTGAATTGAATTAGACGACCAATTTGGTGGAATTTGGACATAGAGTCAATTTGGGGATTTTGGGTTAGACTTGGGCTTGGGTTAAATTGAGCTTGCAATTTGATCAAATTGGGTTTATATTTGGTTTAAATTGGTATTAGGGATGTTGAATTTTGGTTTGTATTTGAAATTGGGCCAGATTGGGGTCAATTTGTTTGACATTGAGGCTAATTTGAACATTGCGGCTAATTTAGGGAAGTTGGGCCTTGTAGGACAATTTGGGGCTTTTATTCAGAATGGGTCAATTTGGACAAATTGGGTCTATAGGAGTGCTTCAAATTGATTTTGGGGACAATTGAGCTGATTTTGGAATTTTTAGAAATTTTGGGTCATGAGGGGCATTTTGTTAGTTTTGAGAATTTTGGAATTTTGGTGAATTTGATCAATTTGGGTAGTGGGGAGCACTTTGAAATGATTTTTGAAAAAAATAGGGTAATTTGGGAAATTTTGGGAAAAATTAGGGTTGTAGGGGGTATTTTGGTAATTTTGATGAAAGTATAGGCTAGAGTGGGTAGGTAAGCCATGAAGCTACTTCCAAGTTATGAGAACCATATGGGACTCACTTTGGATGTTCAATATGCTGGTCCTAACCCTATTAGCCAAAGGCTAGGGGTTTCGGTCCACCCATATGAGCTCTTCAAAAGTAGTCAGGAGACTAAGTGAAAGGGTCCTAGGGTTTGGGGAAAGTGTGGTGTGTGCAAGCTAGCCTAACCAAGACCATACCACCCAGGATTAGTCCTAAGGCTTAACCATTCTATGGGGAATCTCCTTGAGCTCCCTTATATTGACCCCACCTACTAAGTGCTAGAGGTTATGACCAATATGTGGAACTTCAAGTTGAGCAAAGAAGAGTTTAGAATTTCTAATGGTGAAGGTTCGTTTTCTAGTTCTCTAGGAATAGTCAATAGGAAAGTCCTATGGCTAGACCCTAGGCTAATAAAGAGGAAATTAGACCTCAACCAAAAGTGAGGTCAACAATAGGCAAAATGAAAACTAAAAATAACATACTTACGTAACTTTTTATATCATAAATATGTAAGTACAAAAATTAAAAGCAGGAGTAAAAATTAATTGATCAAATTTTAACTTATCTTAACATATTAAGATTCATTAGACTTCATTAGACTTCTATGCAGCTATGCAGTGGAGGATAATATAAAAGCAAACAAACACACTAATAGAAATTCACAACTACAACATAAGGAAAATACCCGGTAGTAAATTTAAAAATTTTAAACATGAAGTTTTTTAAGTGAAAGTTAGTAATATTCTAAACCTTCCTAATATTCAAGATTAAGTTCAACACAAACTAACTAAATACACTAGACAACATAGTTAACACAATCACTACCACAAAAATAAAATATAAGTACTCACAATAACATAAATACATCACAACAGTGTCTAAGAAATTAAAACACAAACAATAGTAGCAGTTTAGATAAGTACAAAACAAAACAAATTAACAGTATAATTTAACTGTATCAACATAAAGTTCACAACAATAAAATAAAACTAAACTACTCAAATTAACTCTCCTCCTCCTCATGATCATCACTATCATTAATGTCACAAAAAACAGTAGGCTCATATGATGGATATTGTGGATATGAAGGAAAAACTGCACTTTGGTCAACTTGATAAGGTTTTTCAAAGATGAGTGAAATTTTTCCCCATAATCACTGTGTCTACTCATATAACCATCCATATGATCTACAATATTTTCCAAATTTAATACCTTATCCGCAGTATAATTGATGTTATCTAACATCCTTTACAATAAGTGTGACTATGAATCAGAACTAGAAGCCCAACCTTGTAATGTGGATGCACGTAATGTACAAGCATAAGAAGTAGAAGCACCTGAACTTCTAGAAAATCCTCCTCTCTAGCCAAATATTGAATGTTGTGATTGAGATTTCACATTAATGCTTGTAATGGGCTTTAGAGGCTGCAGTATCTCCTCCCAACTATCAAATCTAACCCCAACTTGCTCACATAAGGAATAGATCAAGGATTGTAATCCCAAACCTGCAGTAGTGGCAGAGGTAGCAGAACTGATGATAGTGTGATAGATTAGAGATCTAATGTCAATCAGCTTGAAGTGTTGAATGCAATAGTTCAAGGAAGCTCTATCTCTGGTAACTTTGCTAAGGTGGTCGGTTGGTAGTAGACGAGCAGAAATAAAGTAGTGCCATATTTTCGATATGACATCTAACTTTGACGCAGGGAAGTTGACTCTTGTTTCATTTGTGATCTTCCACAGTCCTCCCTCTTATCGCGGTCAATGAAAATATGATCTCATCTAAATCCTACTTAGTTGGACTATAATTTGAATTAAAACACAACGTACTAGGGGGCAACTGGTAAAACAGATTTATTACCACAGGGGAGGAAGACACTAATTTTCCTTGAACCATGACCTAATCTTATTCAGCTTCATTAAGATTAGCGTAAAACTCCCGAACAACAAAAATTAGGACCACAATAGAAAAATAGCAAAATCGTTCCCATTTTAAATCTTCCACTGCTCCACCCAGACTTTTAAAACATCTCTCAGGAACTAGTTTTCTAAATTGCAGTGCATCGGTATACCTGTCTTGAGCTTTCAAGCTAACAAACTTACTTGAATAGAAATGGGACTTCTCTTTACTCCTCTTCATTCTTGGGGCCATTTCTAAAAATCATATAAAATTCACAATTAAATCCTAAATTTAAGACTAAATCATTAAAATCAACTTCTAAAAGCTTAAACTATCATTTCTATGCATTTTTGATGCGGCGGAAATTTGTTATGCTTAATAATAATGATGCAATGTAACCCAAACTATAATATAATTTTGATGAAAATAATTTATCTTTAAAAATCTATTTAAAATCCCAATTTCCGTTTACATATCACGCAAGTATACGTATCGCTCAAGTAATATAAGGCTCTAATGGAGTCCTAAATATCTATCCCACATGGAAGTTGAAAATATATAGAAGCTAGTTATTTATATTCTATTATAATATAAAAACAAAGTGAAGTGCTAAGTTTGAAATTAAACTACTTAAGTGAAATGATACTAACTATGCAGATGTACTACTATAACAAGTAAATTAAACTAAATGCTAAACTTTCAAAAGTAAATTGTTGAAATAAAATAAAGGTTTTTGTTGACAAAAAGTTTAAGTAAAAGTGTTTTTGTTGACAAAAAGTTTAAGTATGATAAAACATCCTTCCCCTTTACAATGAAAATATAGCTTGTAATGAAATTGAAATCATTTGTAAAACATATTTAAAAATTATTTTGTGCCAAATGGGAGCAATCCTATTCTCTACCCTCTTCCGAGCGCTATAAAGAACATTGACTAATCCAGAGTTTGGTTCCTAATTTTGTGATTAGGCTAGAAGGATATCAGCTGTCACTCTAGAGCTCCCACTACTCCCTTCCCTAAGGGCTAACATGCTCACATTAGTTTCTAATCGACTGAACCAAATTAGGGATTCTAATCTGTCACCTTAAAATCTTCCAATTCTACATCCATCAAAGTATATTTTTCTATTTAATTGCACCTAATCCCATGAATGAAATACTCTCCCATGAAATTAAATGTGATTCTCCCTTTGTTGTAGAAATCATATCCCCTTTTCAGAACATATAATTCTCAACACATTTTAATAATTCAATTGGTGAGATCAAAAAATAAATGAAGATCAGAGTTCAAATCATTACAAATTATTGACATTTAAAACCGTATAAAATAAAATCAATTCTTCACAAAATGATTTCTTCAAAGCAGGGAGAAGGATAAAGAAGACTACTCAGAACTCATGAGAAGAATACGATAAAATAAGGATTTCATTTATAAAAAAAATTTTACAGACAAAAGAAATAAAAAATATAACTTAACTCACAATTCTTCCCAAACAAATCCCTAGAAGTTCTCTTGAAGCCTTTCTCTCTTTTCAATCTCTCCCAGTTCTCTCTTAGAAGTGTAATGAAGAAGAAATCTCTCACTTTCCCTCTCCTCTTACAACCCTAGAAGAGAATCTCCTCCTTTCTCTCTCTAACTAACGCCTCTCTCTCTCTAACTTTTCGTCCCCCCTTCTAGTCTTTTTAGAGGTTCTCTTTTGTTGCCTGGTTCTCCCTTCTCAAGAGAATCTCAATTCCCTCCTAAATTCAAAGTCAAAACTTTGTTCAAAACTTTGAATTTCAAAATATGTGCCTCCTTGATCTAAAAGTCAAATCCCTTCAAATTGGAACCTCCAAAGTGTCCACATGCATTGAATCACTTCATGAGGTGCTTAGAATAAGTGTCCCTTTGAAAATTCACGCAAAATTTGTCTCGAACTGCCTTAATTTGAAAATGTCACGTCTGACGCATCATGCGCCAAACCCCAAAATTGGTTGTTTTTGCTCTAAATTTTGCTCTTTTTGCCATTTTTACTCCAAATGCCTAAAAATGAAATACATGCAACAAAAACACAAAATCACCCTTCTTTAAAGTGTAATATCACCAAAAATAGACATAAAAAAGGGTACTTAAAATAATATATTATTTTTGTGGATCAATTTTCCATAGGTTTCTCTCAAATTTTCAGCATGCATAGTGATTTTCAGTAATTCCCCAATGTGCTCAAAATACATGGTGAAAATAAAAAATTTTTACCTAGAAGTGAAGCTCATATCTTAAGAAGATCAAATATAGCAAATTTGTCTTGAATCCACAAAAAAATCGTCATTGTAGATGAATCCCTAACTCCTCACTCGCGAACTCTAAGGGAAGAAGATGACGTCGGGGTTGAAAATGACAATTTTTGGGTTAATTTTTCACCTTTAGCCGTTCTCAAACCGGAAGTGAACCATTGCTTAAGCAAGACTGGTTCGGCGCATAGGCGCCTACCTCTCAGGTTGTCTAGCACTTAAGCGCGGGGTTTTGGAGCTTAGGCGCTAGTGCACAAATTTTGATATTTTTGATTTTAAGTGAAATGCACATCTAGCCTAAGTCAACCACTCCTAAATAGTATTATAAATCGTTAATAACTATTTTCTTCCCCTTTAACTCTCATCTTTCTTAAAATTCACCAATCTTCACCAATTCAATTCAAAACAAAATAACACAAAATTTAGCACACGAACAAACACTTATATTAATTCACAAACAAATACAAACATTTGTGATAATAATTTCTTAATCTAAAAAGTTTGGATGAGATAATACCTAAGCATAAACACTAAGCAAACTTAACACTAAAAACACATACAAAAAACTTAGTACTAACTTCATAACACCTAACACAAAAAAACACTAAAATTGGAACTTAATTCCACTCTCCTTCTGATGGAACAAATCCTAGCTTGAATATAGATCTGATAGAACGGATGGTGGTGAAGAACTCTGGTTGAGTCTTCTTCAAATCATTTGTTTTTCAAATACATAGCCTTGTTCACTTCTTCTATAAAACTTGTGTGGATAAATTGCATTTTAAGTTGCCATCCAATATGCTCTAAATGTGTGTTAACTTCATTCACTTTCGCTTCAATTGAAGCCATGTCAGCCTCAATCTTTGTGATCTTCTCCGCCATTCCTTCTATACTAACGACTACGAAACTATTGTATAACTCTTGCACACTTTAACTAATGAAATTATTCTTCATGGATTTATTTTTTTCTTTATATCAATCTCCCGAGAAGACATTTTTTCAAAATCACAAACTTTTCACTTAAATTTTAGGGTTAAAATTGAAGTGGGGTGAGAATTCTCTTCTATTTATAGGCTTTAGACCAAGCCTAAAACTACTATACACATTCTCAAACCACTAACCCACAATAAAACCCACTAATAAAACACACTAAACCACATTTAAATATTCTAAAAACGTAATTTAACACGTTTAGTTAACTACCGCGCTTAAGCGCCAAATGTTGGCGCTTAAGCGTCGGTGCTTAATTTTGCACAGGTCAACTTAACATTCACATACTCATTCTAACATGTCTAAGTCATCTATTAAGCTCTTGGAATCATTATTAAATCATTAGATATTCAAAATACTATCAAAATATTTCTTAATCAAACACAACAACATAACATTCAAAATAGAAACACACTGATAACCATGGGTTGCCTCCCATAAAGCGCTTGGTTTAATGACGCCAACCCGACTAATCAGTGCTTATTCTGGTTGACCCAATAACATAAAATCATTTAATTTAAGTTGATCACCTAAAAAGTATGGTTTTAGCATGTGGCCATTCACTTCGAATATTTTCTCAGTTTTAGAATCTTTGATATCTACAGCTCCATAAGGATAAACTTTTATCACAACAAATGAGCCCATCCACATGGAGTTAAGTTTTCTTGAAATAATCTTAATATTGCATTATATAGCAAAACCTGTTGCCATGGCTCAAAATATTTAGTAAGAGTCCTCCAATCATTCCACATCTCAATCTTTTCTTTAAAAATCTTAACACTCTCATAAGATTTATTCCTTATCTCTTCAAGTTCATTTAATTGTAGTAGTCTTTTCTCACTAGCATCCTTTAAATTATAATTAAAATCTTTAATAGCCCCATATGTTGTATGCTCAAGTTCAACTGGTAAATGACAAGCTTTCCTAAATATTAGTCTATATGGGGACATTCTTATAGGAGTTCTATATGGAATCATATAAGCCCACAAAACACAATCAAGTTTGACTGACCAATCCATTTTTGTTGGATTCATAGATTTTTCCAATATTCTTTTAATTTCACGATTAGATAATTCAGCCAAACCACTTGTCTAAGGATGATAAGCAGTAGAAATTTGATGGTTGATAAGATATTTCTTTAATAATTTCTCCATTACTGCATTCCTCAAATGACTTCCTCCGTCAGTTATGATCACTCTCAGTATCCCAAATCTACAAAAATATTTATTCTTAAAAACTTTGCAACACTTTGAGCATCACATTGAGGTAAAGCAACACCTTTTATCCATTTGGGTACATGCTAACAAAATATATAAATTTATGAAAGATGGTATAAATGGTCCAATGAAATCTAATCCTCAAACATCAAATATCTCAATTTCTAGCATATAATTGAGGGGTATCTCATTTCTTCTAGAAATATTGCCTACTTATTGACATTGATCATAAATTTTTATATAAGCATTAACATATCTATAGATTGTAGGCAAATAAAATCTAAATTTGTAAAATTTTGTATGTTGTTTTATCAACACTAAAACGTCCTCCAAAATTAGAATTATGACATTTTTAAATAATTTCATCAGTTTCTTCTAAAGGCACACATCTCCGAATAATTAGATCATTTTCTTGTTTATGTGAATAATTAGACATCTCTGAATAAGTATCTTTTAAAGGCACCCAAAAATAATTCTTAGCTTCAAAATAAAAATTTCCTCTTCTATTGGTATGTCAGTCCATAGGGTATAATATCATTGACAATAAAAATTCACAATGTCGGCATTACCATGGAACACAGCACTCATTAATACTGAATAATTCTTCATCTGGAAAATGGTCATTAATTTTTTTTAAATAGAGTGATTTTTCAATTCAAGCCTGGACAGATGATCAACGATTTGATTCTCAGCTCCCTCTCTATCTATTATCTCAAAGTCAAATTCTTACAAAAGAAGAATCCATCATAGTAGTCTTAGTTTGCATCCTATTTTTTTATTAAATATTTAATAACAGAATGATCTGTATGCACAACACATTTTGTTCCAATTAAGTATGATAAATGATCCCGAATGTAAAATGTAATATAATTGTGTAAAATATATAAAGTTAACTCCGCTATGCAACATTGTCAAAAGCTTGATGCAATATTTTATAAATAAGAAATTTAAGCAATTAATATTGGGATTCTATGCAAGTATACGTATAGTTATCAAGTAATAAAGACTTTCTATTTAAGCCCCAAATATCGATCCCACGGGAAATGTTTAAATTTGAAATGATAAATTAACTAGGAAATTCATAGAAATCAAAAAAAATTATTGTCACTAATTTCAAATGTGTAAGATACTAACAAAATTAAATTATTTAACTTCTAGCAAAACTGAAATGCAAAGTTTAAATAGTAACTACTAAACTATTAAACTATGTTTATGTGATGAAGATTTCTTATGTGAAAAAGCATCTTTCCCACTACAATGAGATTTTGGGTAAAATGAGATGAGATAAATGGTTAATTGAAGGCTAACTCTCGCTTTAGTTCTTAAACACTAAGACCGAATTAGGGATTTTAGTTTGTCACTCTAAAATCTCTAACTCTACACCCAATAATATATATTTCCATATTATTTACACTTAATTCCATGAATGAAATTCTTCTTCATGGAATCAAATGTGATCCTCACTGTGTTTAGAACTCATTTCCATTTCCCGGATCATATGTTTCGCAATAAATTTTAACAATTCAATTGGTCAAATTAAAAAGTAAATTAAGTTGAGTTGAAAAATCATCACAATTTATTTTATATTTTAACATTGACACATCCATGTTATCTCTTCATGTCACCATATCTCTGAGTAGGGAGAAGATAAAGGAAACTACTCAGACTTCATGAGAAAGATACAACAAAACACAAATTTTATATATAAAAGAAAGTTCATACAAAAATAATAAACAAACAACACTTCTCTGTCACCTGACAAGCCTGACGTACGGTGTAGAGCGTCGCCTCACTCGATCCCAACGGGCTCACATGACCACTCTTAAAGAAAGATTCATGCTTAATCTCAATATAAAAATCTCAATAATTAAAGAAAAATCACTAATAGACACAAAATGGAGGTGGAATGAGGATGAAAAAGTGTATGGTATGTATAAGAATGAATGGTGGTGAGGAATGGCAAAAAGGAGCACATTTTCTGATCAATTTTGACCCCAAATAGTGCCTAGAGTCGGTTCTCCAATAGGTGCATCCAAAAACTCTTCAAAAAGCATCCAAATTTGTTGAATCTTCTAGAATCTTCTAAAAACAGGGTCTGAACCGACACTGGTGCCATCGATGTCAGTGGTCCGTAATTTAATTCCCTCTTCTCTGTCAAATGGAGCCATCGGTGCCCAGTCTGGCGCCATCAACGCTGAACAAATTTTCAACTTCTCCATTTTTGCTCCAAATTTCATCCTATTTGCTCCAAGTCCTAAAATTCAACAACCTGTAAGAATCAACAACATGCAATAAAACATGAAACATACCTTCTCTTAAAGTGCAATATCACCAAAAATGATAAAAACTATGGGTCTTAAAATGCATATATTTTTGGTCTATCAAAATCCCCCAAAATTACATGTTACTTGTCCTCAAGTAACTCCTTTACTACTAAGAATATGACTTATGGTAAAGAATTTAACTTTTAGATTTCCATATTTTAGTCCTCTAAATACAATAGCATACCTTAAGAAAAATTTAAAACAACTCCAGTTAACGCCAAAGGTATAAAAATATTCAGCAACCAAGTCTAAGATTTCTGATTCTCTATTCTTTTCAAGAAAAATTACAAATTGTCATATTAAAGTCACTTAGAGAATTCATATGAAAAAGAACTTCATGAAAATTTACTATTAAATAAGTTAATACTCAAATATAAGTTTAGAAAATGTAACTAAGCCTTCTTCTTTAAGTTGATTCAAGTGAAGCCAAATTTTTATTAGGCATCTCATCAAGCTTCTCCCCATATTATCTTTTTCTTTTCTTTTCTTTTCAGGATCCTTTTCAATCCTTTTTCTTTTATTTTCTTTACTCTCTTCTTTTTTTATGTGAAGATTACTATATCTGGATAGCCTTTAATGATTTTGAACTTCACTATCCTCTTCTTAAAGTCAAAAACAGTTCACATTTCTTCACTTAACAAATTTATATTAGCTTAATGATTTCATAAAGTTTAATTATTCTCTTCTTACATGAATCTTTAAGATTTTTAATGCTTCAAAAATACAAATTCTTTACTTAAAATAGAAAAACATAGTCTTATTCTTTTATTCCAAATATCTTACTCTCTAAATTAACCTTTATTATTGAAAATTTTTACTTAAGTTTATTATATATTTAGAAACATAAATATAGTTATCTAAAGTTATCCCCTCATACCAAAGGTCATGTTAAAAAAGGTCATGTTGAAAATATAGCTAAGTGAGGACAAATAAAATTAAGTTTCTTTCTTTAAAAAATTTTGAAAATATAGCGGTTTCTTTCTAAATAAAATTAGGTTTCTTTCTTTAAAAAGGAATTTTTCTTTCCCCCCAAACTTAAATTTGTAAAAGATTTAGCTTGAAGAATTGAAAAATAAAGGGTGAAAGAAAACATTAAATACATAAAGAAAAAAACTTACATGTTGAAGGTTCTAATTTTGAAACTTAATTCTAAAATATTGTCGATACTAATATGAAAAGCTACAAGACTTAAAACATTAAATAACACATAATGCATATAAAATATGCTGATAAAGAGTTAATTACAATACATTTAACAAAATACTAACAACTAACAATAGAATTAAACTGAATTTCAAATAACAAATAGTTTTACAATTCTACAGTTCACAACTTAATATCTAAAATAAAACAGAGTCTCACTATCTAACAACAAATAGTCTTAACAATATAACAAAAACAAAAAAAAAAATAACAAAGTACAATCAAACGTAAACTAAAAGAAAAGATCAATCTAACATATCACTAATCATCATCATCATCTTCTTTTTCTTCTTCCACATTCAAATTTTGCTGCTGATATGGAGTAAAGACAGGGTGAGCAGGAAACTAAACTGAGTGATCACCCTTCATATATCTGACCAGCGCATCATCATAAGCAACATCATATTTAAACTTTCGTCTTATTGAATCATCAGTGTGAGCATTTCTGGCCTCCATGTTTTCCATTCTAAAGATATCTCCCTGTTGGATCATCATCTGGTCCAATAGTTCTCGAAGAGTAGGGTCACTAGAAGTAAGGGTCCTCGAAGTAGAAGGAATATCTCTGGTCTTACATCCAAACCTCCAATCAACATGAGATTCTATAAGATTCATATGTATTTATATTAGTAGACCCAATAAGTTTTAGAGGCTCAATCCTCTATTCCTCTGATCTAAAATCAACTCCTGCCTATTCACAGAGTGTGAAGATCAGGGCAGGGTTTGCTAAACCACCAAAGGTCTCTCCCAAAGCAATAGATCTAGTGTTCATATAAATAATAGAGCCTACATTTATCCTCATCACCTGCTGGATACAGAAGTTCAGGATGACTCTATCCTTTGTAACCTCACTATGATGATTTGTCGGTATCATTCTTCGAGAAATAAAGTAGTGTTAGGAGTTAGATACTAAATTTAACATAGAAAGAGAAAAGTTTGCCTTAACACCATTTTTCCTTTCTCATGAACAAAACCAAAGTCTTCAGAAGTCTCTTTAAAATTGGCATAGAACTTCATTACTATACCAATAATTGCATCGGCAGTCTCATCGACACTAAAATAACAAAAAATTTCCCACTACCGAGCATTAATTAATCACTCGACTTCTCCACCTAGATTTTTAAATTCACGATCTGAAATCACTTTTTTATTTTTAAGTAGACTATAGAAACGAGCACTAGCTTTGAAGCTGACAAATTTTTGTTCATCATAGTCCACTTTTCTCTTTCCTTTGCTCATTCTAGGTGCTATGGTAAATCTAAAAAAAAATTTGACAAAAATTTGATTTGACAAAAAATTGAATAAGTTCCAAAAATTCCAAAAATCACAATGTAAAATGCTTAAAACTTAAATCTACTTAGTAAGAGTTCTTTACGAAAGGATTTTCTCAAAATCTCTAAAAAAATTCCAAAATTTTTGGATCTCGGCAATGTGAGATAAATCCTTGGTGAAAATCAAAAAAATTTTAGTTCAAAGTGTAACTCTTACATAAAGAAGATGAAATCCAAACTTCCTTTTCCTTAAAATCGCTTCAAATCCGAGCAAAATCAAGCCCTAGGTGCAAAAACCGGAGGGTGGGGGGGAAAATTAGAGTTTTACAGTGAAAATCATGAATTTTAAGGGGTTTAAGGTGTTCTCGGGTCGAGGGCGCTGTCGACACCCATGCCTTCGGGTCGAGGGCGTTGTCGACACCCATGCCAGCGCCATTGACGCTGAAGGCTAAAAATTTCATTTTCTGATTTTTGCAATTTTCAATTTTCTTTCAATTTACTCCAAAGTTTTTTTAGTCTTTAGTATTTTTGAACATAAATTTTTATCTAAAAATAAATCACAAACAACACCAAACTAACTTTTATAAATGAAAATACACTTTTACAAATACAATTTTCTAATCACACTTTCAAATAGATAAAGAAAACTAAATTATAATTCAAAGTCGAAATCAAGCGATAACACTAAACACTGATACAAAACTATACACACAATCAAAGTTTAGAATTCTAAATCAAAGCAAACTAAATTAAATCCACATAATAACATTAAATACATAAATATTTTAAACTGATAGAGAGTCCAAATTCTTCGTCCAAATTCTTCAATAATTCTTCAATTATTCTGCCTCTTCTTCAGTGCTTTCAGATCCCTAAACTGCTTATATGCAACAGTATAACAATAAGTTTGATTATATTTTTCACTTATATTTCCTTATTTAGAACAAAACCAAAAACTTGATCTTGAAGAAAAATAAGAATTTAACTTTTAATTTCTATACATTTGGATACTACGCAAGTATACGTATTGTTATCAAGTAATATAGGACTTTTTGATTAAGACCTGAATATCGAACCCATATGGAAGATATGCAATATGCACTTTTTAGAAAACTTTCTATTTTTAAAAAGATAATTATTTAAACTAAAGACATTTTTACAGTAAAGAAAGTTTAAATAATTTTGGTAATTTTAAAATTTTGACAAAAACAGAACAAACTTGAAAAGATAACTTGAGTTTTTGTAGAGGAAAAACACTAAATATGAAAATATCTTTCTCCTTATCATGAATCAATAATAAGTATAGAAATTCTGTTGTGCCAAATATGAGCAATAATATTCTTTACCCTTATCAGAGATACTATAAAGAACATTGGCTAATTTAAAGTTTGAATAGTTCTAAAGACCGGCTAGGCAGGGAAGATACTAGCTCTCACTCTAGAGTTCCCTCAATTCCCTCCACCTGAGGGCTAACATCTCGTATCAGAACCTAAAACAATTAACCAAGTTGGGGGCTTTAACTTGTCACTTTAAAGTCCTCTAACTTTATACCCTTCAATGATTATTTCTCCATTTATTTGCACTCAATCATATGAACTACATTCTCATTCATACAACCTCATGTGA
>NW_018250980.1:142550-143356 GCF_001263595.1 Phalaenopsis equestris
AAAGATAAAAACTTATCTCAAGTCCTCCACCAAACCCTTGATGTTCATTTAATTCTCTTCTCTTTACAATCACTCTTAATAAAATAATAGAAAGGATAAAATAAAAGAAAAGGTGGTGCCTGAAAATCTCTCTGAACTAACTCCCCAAATGAGAACTTTCAAAACTTTTCAATACTTTCAGTACTCACACTTTTTCGGACCTTTTAAGAACTATTTTCTAAGTCCTCTTTTCTTTCTTTTATAATTTTCCAAAAGGTGCCTTGGTTCTCTTCAAAATATGTCTAAATTCGATGTATTTCCCCAAGAGATGCATCCTTTCATGATATTTTTTGTCCATGGTGGTTATAACCACCTATTAGGCCAATGGGTGCCTCAAAAACCTCTTCAAAATTCCTAGAAACTAAATTTACTCGTCTAATAACTTCCACAAGCGCTTAAGAACGGGGCCTCTAGCGCTTAGGTGTGGCCTTCTCTGTTTAACCGGTGCTTAAGCCCCAGATCTGACGCTTAGGCACCATAACACTTTTGCACATTTTTGCTCCAAATTTGATTCTTTTTCAATCCTTTAAGCATTTATCACATTTTTACCTGTACCTGAAAGAAAATTACAAAAATACCTTGCATTAAAGCATAATATCTCAAAAATATGTATAAAAATGTGTCTAAAAATACTATATATTTTAGGCGTATCAAAATCCCCAAAACTTAAAATGTTATTTGTCCTCAAGTGACCCTTCAATCTTTAAAAACTAAATATGTATGATATGTATATGAGTTTCTTTAGGAGTTACTAAAATTTAGATTTA
>NW_018250980.1:144304-145817 GCF_001263595.1 Phalaenopsis equestris
CACTAACTTGACTTCACAATCTCAACATAAAAACAAACTCACAAACATGATAAAAGAAAAATACAGGGTAGTAGTTTCTGAAATTTAATATTTAAGACCTAAGTTAGCAAGATTTTCATCTTTTCAAAAGACATAGAATTAAGTTAAGTTCTAAACTAACTAAATCGCAAAACACACAATAGTTACTACCCTAGAATTTTAAAACAAACCACAAACTAACACAAACATCACAATAACAATAAAATACAAAAGTTCAAAACGCAATACATAGTGCATATCATCACTAAGATGCAAATGTAGCAGTACCACACCACATAGTCCACAACATAAAAATAAACAATACATCACAAATCTCAAGTCCAAAGCACATAGTCTAACACGTATTACAAAAAAAAAATCTCTCAATTCTACTCCTCATCTTCTGAATCACCGCTATACCACTTTTCTGCAGGCTCATAATCAGGATATTGAGGATATGGAGGAAATTGCACTCCTGGGTCCCCTCTAACTAAGTTCTCTAGAGATGAGTGGAATTTCTATTCATAATCACTCTTTCTCCTACTATACCTATCAGTATACTCTGCAAAATGCTCTAAATTGTGAAATTTATCAGTGGTAAAATTAATATGATCCATCATCCTCTACAATAATTGATCTTGGGTCTCAGTAGACTCACCTCGAGATGTAGAAGCTCGTGAGGTAGATGGTCTAGATGTAGAAGCAGCAGAGGTAGAAGCAACAGACTTCTCCATTCCATAACTTCTAGAAAATCCTCCTCTCCAGTCAAAATTTGATTAATCAAAATAAGTCTTCACATTCACCTTAGTGATGGGCTTCAGAGGTAACAAAACTTCCTCACAGCTATCATATTTAACTCCAACCTGCTCACATAAAGAAAAGATCAAGGAAGCAAATCCCACACCTGCAGTAGTAATGACAGTGACAGAACTAATGATAGTCTGATAAATCAAGGCTTCTATGTTGATGAGCTTTCCTTCCTAGATACAATAATTTAACGTTGCTCTCTCTTTGGTCACTTCACTAAGATGATTTGTTGGTAGCACACAAGCATAACTAAAATAGTGCCAGGCCTTTAAAGGTGCACATAACTTTGAAGTTGGGAAGTTGACTCTCCTCTCATTAGTGATCTTCCAAAGTCCTCTTCTAACAGTTAAGTAAGAAATAATCTCATCTAACTCTACTTCAGTCGGACTATAATTTGCATAAAAACATAACATATCAGGTGGCAGATGATAAAACAAGTTGATTACCTCCAGTGAAAAAGGTACCGACTTTCCTCGAACCATGACTCTATTGTCTTCAGCCTCAGGGAGGTTTGCATAGAACTCCCTAACAACAGAAATATAGCAGAATCGTTCCCACTGTTTCGAATGATCAAATCCTCTACGGCTTTACCTGGATTCCTAAAACACCGCTCCTGAATCAGTTTCCGTGATTGCACTGTACCGATCCTGACCTTCGAACTAACAAGTTTACTCGAATCGAAAGGGCT
>NW_018250981.1:0-2629 GCF_001263595.1 Phalaenopsis equestris
AACTTCAATTAAAAATTATCCAAAATTATGATTTCCGATAAACCTAACGACACAAAGATTGGTTCAATTTGATTCAAATCAAAGCTTGAATTAAGCTATTAAATCACATTTGAAAGTTCAAATAGATTTCAATTTGATAAACTTATAGTTAAATCTAGCGTCTCAATAAGACAACTCAACAAGTCTAACAACACTCAATTTAGACACTATTAAGGCACTCAAATGTCTGCAAAACATCATTTGATCAAGTGGATATCTCTAAGTTGTTTGATGGAGTGATCTAAATTCCTTTCTTATTCATAGCCTATACCCATAAATAAAGCCCTACCACCTCCCTTCCTGAGCAGAGAACTAGACCTTAGATCTAGAGCAAATCCTTAAGAAGGATCAAGAGGAGTTGAAGCTATGTGTAGTTTCTACAATAAAAATCCAGCAACTCTCCTTGCTCCTACAATTACTGACTACCTTCGACCACTATTTCCCGCCCACCACCGACCATTGCTCGTCGCCCACCATTGACCATCGTTGTCCCACCCCCCTCACCCCCACCATTGCGTTGCATCACGCGAAACAACTTTGTCTAAAAATAATGCAATAACGCACCTCAAAAATAACGTAACGACACAATCCTAAGATGGTGTAACCATTCACCACTGAAGATAATGTAATGATGTACCACAAAGATGTAACAATTTACCTCGAATACGGCGCAACGATGTGCCTTACATACAACATAACAACACACTTTGATAACGATGCAACAATACACCTTACATACGATGTAATAATGTATTTCGCATACAGTGCAATGACGTCTCCTGAAGATAGTGTAACAATGCATTCCAGAATAACTACTTGCAACAGTTGTTCTCATGATACAATGACTTTTTTTGGACTCTTGCAGCTCACCACTACGGCCTACGTGAATAACTATGATCAACATGGTCCATAAGTCTTACAACTCTAGCCTCTATTATTTACGAATATTATCCCAAACTCATGTAGCTCTCAACTCCGATTTTTGTAGCTTACAGATGTTATCACAATTCATGTAATTCCCAACTCCTGCCTCTATGACTTGCAACCGTTATCATAGATTATACATCTCTCAACTATGACCTATATGACCTACAAAAGTTATTACAGCTCCTCGTTACAACCTATATGACCAACTACGACCTATGCGACCCAGAACTATTCTAACTCTCAACTCTAGCTTCTGCAGTGTACAGATTAAATAGTTAAATCTTGGGTATAGGCAACACCTCCTTAGTATTTAATGAAATTCACACACATATTAAGGGTGCCATTGAGCCAATTCAGCTAATGGGTCTACTTGGGCTCGACTCGTTAACAAGCTCACAAGCTAAGCTAGTTGAGCCACGAGTTCTAGTTCAAGCTCAGATTCAAGTTCCTATATTATGCGAGCTCAAGTTCAAGATTAACCCAACTTGGCTCAGAAATATTAAAACGCTCGAATAAGTTAATTAACAATAATATAAATCAAATTGATTAATAATATGAAAAATATAAAATAAAATCGTGCAACTTGACGTTATTTTTGAAATTAAAGAATATGCGCTCCCACTAAAAAAATAAAACTTTAATTCACTATATGTGAAAACAATCGAGTTAGAGAAATTGAATCTTTCAATGGATTCAATTATGCTAAATTCAAAAATATCGAATGTTGTCTCTATTTCTTATGATTATTTAGTATCAACGCTCGTTTGGCTAACTACACGACTAATTGTGGTTGAGAGTTGGCAGTCATCGATGACTAATCTCTCTCTCTCTCTCTCTCTCTCTCTCTCTCTCTCTCTCTCTCTCTCTCTCTCTCTCTCTCTCTCTCTCTCTCTCTCTCTCTCTCTCTCTCTCTCTCTCTCTCTCTCTCTCTCTCTCTCTCTCTTATCAAATCTTAGGTGTTCAAATGTAAATACATAAGAATTGTGTGGTATGCACGTCAATTTTCGAATGATATAAAATCATTGATAATCATGTAATACAAATAGGTGGGGTTGCTTTTCACGTGTCCATCTAACCCGATTTTGGTGCGGGGAGTCCGCTAATAACCGAACACAACAATAGAAACGGGGAAGGGTTTGCGTGTACAAAGATTCAGCCAACGACAGAAAAAAAACCCTAAGCGGGGCGTGAATATATCGAGGTTTAAGCGGGTAATTCCCCAATTTTAATGAGAACAATAACGTCCTTCTTATTAGGCCATGGAGCTCAACGCGGAACACAGTGTGAAGATGCAGTTCTAAAACCATTGTTTTGGCTACGCAAATTTACAACACCACCGAAAACTTCCCTATCCAAATAGAGTGTATTTTCTGTCCGGATTCTTGACGTAGCTCGACGTGCCGCGGAAGTTAATCTTGAATTATTTTCATATTATTTTTGGGTTATTTTCAATAATTTCGAAATAACTAAGAAATAATCAAAAAATAAAGATCGCGGGATTATTTCTGGGTTATTTCGGGATTATTGAAAATAATACTGAAATAACATGAAAATAACTCAAAAATAACATTTGCGGCACTTAGAGCTACGTCAGGAGTCCGCACAGAAAAATTAGGCCTCCAAACAACCATTAGTTGCTTTCCAAAACGAAAGCACATAAAAG
>NW_018250982.1:0-16209 GCF_001263595.1 Phalaenopsis equestris
ACCAAAAGTGAGGTCAACAACCGGTTAGGATCCTAAGGTTCCCTCGTTTTGGCACCATTATTTTTCTTCAGATTCACTAATTTCAAATAAATTTACTAAACTCAACTTAATGAGCTCCATACTTTCATTTAGACTATGGGAAATCTTATTAGAAAACGTATGTTACCTTGTTTGAGGGATTCCTGATTATCCAATAGAGGCGTTTTAATTTAGTTGCAATTTTTTTTTATTTTGTTTGTGATTAAGTTTTGAGTTGTCTTATATTTTGACTGTTATGGCAGTGAATTTTATCATGGCAGCGAATTTTATCTTATTTAATTTTTAGTTTTTTTTAACATGTAGAGTGACCTTAAGCATGTAAACAAGAAATAAAAGGTACGAAAAAGTAAATGCAATAACTCAAAAATGTACTTGTCGATTCTTCCTGCTCCTCCACCTGAAAGGTTAGCTTTGGCAACATGTATATAATTTTACAATGAGTTAAAATTACAGGAGTAGATGAAGTTATAGCTACTAAACCGCAAGTTATGATTTTATTGAGTATTGGAACATCTTAGTGGAAGATTTTAGAACAAAATATAACAAGTTCAATTTGCCCTTCAAAATATTTAAGATATTTCAAAGTGCTCTGAGAATGACCCTGAATCACTTTGAAGATTTCTTGAAATATTTCAAGTTCATTCTGAACTTATTATATTTTTTTATTAATCATCCAAGGTTAAGCTAAGGCCATCCCATTGTTCAATGAAGCTTGACGTTTTATTTATCCCAAGGCTAGGACACTGAATTAATTAAATGATATTTCATTTAAGAGTTATGTGGGTGGGTGCTTTGTTGACCTCACATTTGGTTGAGGTTCCCTCTTTAGTAGCCTAAGGTCTATCCATAAGGATTTTTGTGTTGTTTTCGTGTTGACTATTTCTAGAAAACTAGAAAAGGAACCCTCACCTTTAGAAACTAAAAACTCTTCTGTGCTCAACTTGAAGTTCCATATACTCGTCCTAACCTCTAGTACTTAGCAGGTGGGGCCACTGTAAAGAAATTTCAAGGGGAGTACCCATAAGACTACTTGGCCTTAAGCTTGACCCTGGGTGTTGTTCTAGAGCTAGGTCACTCACTTGCACTCACTTGCACCCACTTTCACTCACAACCCTAAAACCTAGATTTGTTGACTTTAATCCCTTGATCTTTTGGGAAACTCATGTAGATGGTCCCCTAGATTTACTAGCCCTAGGCTAGGGTTTAGCTAAGACCAGTACATAGAGGATCCAAATGGGCATTTCATTGGTCCATAGCTCATATAAAGTGGTTGGCACCCCAATTCTACCAAAATATCCAACTCGACCTTTTGCCCCCAAATCCACCCAAATTTCCTAAATACCCCTTAGAGCCCTAAATTTGGCTAAAATTCCCAAATTCACCCAAAATACCCAAAATTGTTCAAAAATCATTTCAAACCATTTGAAAATACCCAAATTACCCAAAACTACCCAAAAATGCCAAATTTATTACCAAAACACCCTCAAATTTGCCAAAATTACAAAAATACCCTTGGTAGCCCAAACTTTCCAAAAACCCTCAAAATCATTTCAAATGTCCTTAAAACCAATTTGGACCCTTTAATTTAATCCAATTGATCAAATTGACTACTTTGAGCAAAAATCCCGAAATTTCCTTTAAAGGCCCAATTTCTCCAAATTCTCCTCACATATCCATCAATTTGACCCCAATCCTCCCCAATTTCAATTATAAATTCAAATTAATCTTTCATATTATCAAATAAAACCAAATTCAAGCCTAATTGACCCATTCCTTGAGCTCAATTTTGATCCAAATTAAACCCCCAATTTTGACCCTAGACTTAATCTCACCTAATTGAACCATATGATCCACTCAATTGCCCTAATTTGCATCCCAATTTCTTCCTAAGAATCCTACACATCAAATTGGACCTTCAATTGGCCTTGATCAAGCCTCCATTTTACTCAAATTCAACCCACATTAAAAATCCTCAAATTTGCCCCAAATTGGTTGTCTCCAAATTCCACCAAATTGAATACCCTAAACCCAAAATTGACACCCAATTTATGTTGAAAACTCTTTATCACATTCCTCTAGACCATTTTGAACAATAAATTTTAACCTAACCCAACCTTAGCCAAACCTAAACCCAAGTCTAACCCAACACCCCCATATTGACCAAATGCCCAAAATCCTCCAAATTTAACCTCCAAACCAATTCAAAATCACTCCAAATCTTTTATAAACCCCTCATTACAATTATCTACACAATATTGATCAATCAATTGGGCTCAATTTCATGGCTAGCCCAGCCCAAACCCAACTTCTAGCCATTTTGACCCAAATTGAACCCCTTCACCAAATTTGACTTATCCATGCTAAAGTCACCAAATTACTGTCACCACAGCCACCATTTGGACTCTATTTACTATCCTAAACCCACCTAAACCACTTAGAGGATCTATGTACCAATGGTCCCTTGATTTAAGGGATCTTAAACATATTTGGGCTTTATTTGAAAATACTTTGCCATCATCACTTGCCATTGGGAGTAAACATAATTAACTCTCACCTGACCTTTCTGAGCTAAGAAGTGACCATACCCTGGCCAACCACCTTCTCAACCACCAGAAATAGCTACCCAAAGGTGCCCCCCATTGGCCAAAACCCAAAATTAAACCTCCCTGAGCTGGCTAAGTCTGATTGGTCACTAGAGCTCTTCATCCCTCCACCTCAACAAGCTTAAGCACCCACTACCAAGCCCTAAGCTCCACCAAGACGCCATGAATTTAAATTAACCCCTCCATAGACAAAGGAGAGGTAAGAAAAATCTTTCGGGAAACTCTGCCCATTTGCTTCCAGAGACTCTCCAAGAACTCCTCAGCTTAATCTCATAATTTTCCCCCACTAGTTCCCTCTGTGGGAGCTCAATTTTGAGTTCAAAATTTCATCTCAAACTAGGACATATTTCCCCACATTTCCATAGTCCACCAAACTCCAATTAACATGCACACATCATCACCATAGTGAGAGGAGTTGATTCCCCACAAAAGCCCCATCCCAAACAGCCTCTAACATAGCTCTAGAGAAATCCACTTTTGATCAAAATTGTACCTAAATAGTTCACCAGGGCTTGAGACTTCATCTGGAGGTTCCTTGGATTCAATCAAAGCAACCACAACCATCTTATTGAGGTCTCCCCTATTAAACAAAGGTATTGAGCTCTAACCCTAGCCGGAGCTTCTTTTTATTCTCCATTTGTAATGGCTTGATTTTATGCTTGATAACCCTATAGATGTGTTTGTCTTGAGTACATGAAGGTTTATAAATGAACCCCATGTGATTTGGTTGAGTCTAGGTAGAAATCTTAAGGTTTTAGTGTGAATGACTTACGGGTTAGGTCACTTGGGGACGATAACAGGGAGTCGTTCGTTCACGCGTGTATCCAATGGACTGAAGAGATCGAGCAGGATAAACTCTTGGTGCGTGAATCGCGAGCCGCATGGCATGCTTAGGTGGAAAGTACAACGAATGGAGCGAGCTGCGTATGATTTCAGAGCTGCCATAGGATGAGTTAGTGTCACGTAGGATAAGTAGAAAAATATGGATTTTTTGAATTTTTTTAAATGCCTGAAATTCAAAAATTCATATCTTTCTCTAGAAAAATCATACAAATAAAAGAAAAAACCCTCTTGCTCAGTGAATATAGGAGACTAATGTGAACTAAAAATAAAAATTATTTTCATGTTCCCTTATTTTTAATGAATTAAATACCCTCTAGAGTATTTTATTCATTATGATCAAACATTGCTCACCATGGCTTGAAATTTTGAGGGTTTGTTTCTCATGATAGAGACTATGTCCTCTGATTTTTCCAATGACAGAAGACCTATCTATGCTTCTAACCTGAATTTTCAAGCTAAGGTGGCCATTTTGGCTATGTTAATTATATAAATTAAAAGATCACTTCAAAAATTATGAGAATAATTTTAGTAGGTTTCCTATGGTCAGAGAAGTTTAGAAAAAATAGCATGATGGCTTGAATAATTTTGTAAATTTCTATATTTACTTAAGTGTATATATCTTGTGTTAATTTATCTAAATTATTTACTAGTCCAAAACTAACAAACTTAATTTCACATTGTGCATAAAATTCATATTTACTTACTGTAAAAATTTAAAAATTATTTAGCTTAGTTTAAGCATTAAAATTGATTTTTAAAGAAACTTTGTATTTTTTGCACAAAAATAATTATAATAAATTAAATAAGATTAGAAAAATTGAGAAAAATAGTTTTTTGAGTTCCTTGTGATTAGGGGTATTTAATATAAATAAAATATATTTTTTTGAAAATAGGTCATTTTCAAAGTGTATTTTGAATTAAAAATAATTAAAATATTCAAAATTTCAAAAATACAGAAAATGGTTCAACATGAGTACAAATTTTCCTTGAACACTTAGAATTCTTTAAGATAGTTTTCCTAATTTTTATAAGTTAAAAATAAATTTTAAAAGCTTAAAAATGAATTATCCTTATTTTCTCATTAAAATATATATAATAATGAAATTAAGAATCATAAAAATACAAAAATTGATTCTATAAGTTTTATGAACTCAGAGAAGTCTAATAAAAATATAGAATATTTTTTATAATCAAAACACTTTTTCTTAGTTTATTTGATCGAGTCTCACCCTCAAGTCTTGTGTTTATCTTTCGGGTAGATATATAAGTAGATGTATAAGTTGAAGTGTAGTGCTCTTTTATTTGAACTATGAAATATATGAGATCAATTTAATTTCATATTTTTCTAAAATTGCAGTTGAAATTAGGCTTTTAGTGTAAAATGTGTTAATCATCAATCATGTTAACTTCTAAAGTTGATCAAATGAGTTTAAATGTCAAGCCTAGGTCATTACTAAGCCCTGAACAATCACAATAAGTGAGATGGTAACTAGCAAAATTATTGACTTAAATGACATGCATTCTTATTGAAAGATCACATTATCACCAACTATGGACTTAAAATTAATGAAATTTTAATTCCTAACTCGAACCCATCTCTTGAGAATAGTTTAATTTTGATTGTCTTCCAAGTCATGATAATTAAGGAGATTACAATTTTGTTCTTATTATAGAAAAGGTGGCAAGTGAGTTCCTACCTTTTAATCATATTGTATTTCAATAATCCAAACATGTTCATTAGGATCAAAATCACCCATTTTCCCTTTGTTAATCCTAAATTTTGATTAAGGCACAAAAATCTAAAGTTACCCCTATGCCTTTGGGGCTCTTCACTTCATAACTCATTAGTCAAAATTCAAATCATTGGGAATTTATATAGTGTCACATCCATGGATCAAGT
Organism: Phalaenopsis equestris; assembly: GCF_001263595.1. Classification (NCBI taxonomy): domain Eukaryota; kingdom Viridiplantae; phylum Streptophyta; class Magnoliopsida; order Asparagales; family Orchidaceae; genus Phalaenopsis; species Phalaenopsis equestris. The sequence goes on from NW_018250982.1 coordinate 5,386, forward strand.
AAAACATCAAAGGAGAAGAATATGGATTTTCAAAAATTAATTTAATTTAAATTTATATATTTAAATTCAGAAAGTAGTATTTTCAAAAATTGATTTACTTAACTATCCAAAATGAAGTTTTATTCATGAGAAAATTGTTAGAGATCCCCTTAGGTGAGAGAAATACTTAGACAAAATTTCTTGATTTTTTTATTAAATCTTTAATTTAATTATTTATTAAGTTTTATGATTTAATTTAAATGAAAAGATGTTTTTTTACAAAAATTATTTTTTATATTTTTATTAAACCTCTCTGAGTCCAAAGAACCCAGAGAAATAATGTTTCTATTTTTATGATTTTTAATTTATTTATTATTCTTAATTCAATGAGAAAAATAGGAAAGTACATTTTAAGCCTTTAGAAATTAACTTAGTAAATATAGGAAAAGTATTTTTAATGAGTCTCAAGTGATCAGGGAACCATTAGGAACATTTTCAAATATTTTTGTATTTTTGAAAATTTTAACTATTTTTAATTATTTTTAATTCAAAATATAGGCCAAAAATCAAGTATTTTATCAAAAATGACTTTTATTTTTCCTAAGTGCTCCGGATCATGAGGAACTTAGAAAACAACTTTTCATAATTTTCTTAAGTGTATTTAATTTATTAAAATTACTTTTGTACAAAAATACAAGGTTTCTTTGAAAATCAACTTTAGTGTCATTAAAAATCAACTATAGTACTTAAGCTTAATCAAATAAGTTTTAAATTTTTATAGTGGGTTGACATGATTTTTATACAAAATGTGTCATCCATGGATTTGAGTGCAAATAAATAAGAAAATATACTTTTTTGGATACAAAATTGGAGATTTTAAGGTGACAAATTAAAATCCCCAATTTGGTTCAATTGATTGGAAATTAATGCATTGATTATTCCTAATTTGGGCTTAGTGTTTAAAAACTAAAGAAAGAGTTAGCCTTCAGGTGAAAGGAAGTGAGAGCTCTGGAATGGCAGCCAGTATCCTCCTAGCTTAGCCACAGAATTAGGGACCAAAATCTGGATTAGACAATGTTCTTTATGCACTCTCAAAGGTTAAACAATAGGATTGCTTCTATCTGGTAAAAAGTAATTTTATATGTATTTTATAATTATATATATATTTTTTTAAATGATGTTAATTTCTTCACAATTCATATACTCATTATAAAGGGGAAGGATGCTCTCTCCCTCACCTCTCCATCACAAAAACTTTTTTAGTTTTAGTAAGTTTACTTTTGAAAGTATAGTAATTAGTTTAGTTAACTTAGTTCTTTTAACTCCATTTTATTTAGTATTTACTCTAATACTTTAGATTCAAATTCAGTACATCATTTTTGTAGTTCAAATTGTGATTTACATTATAATTATAAGAATTCAACTATAAGCATTTCCAACTTCCCTATGGGATCGATATCTAGGACTCCATTAGAGCCCTTTATTACTTTAGTGATACATATACTTGCATTATTATTAGGGGATTTAGCTGTTTAAAGGTTTTAAAAGAAAAAATTATTTTCACTAAAGTTATTTTTGTTAGGATTTACATCGCATATTTATTATTATTACTGTCGTGTGTATTTTTTAATATTGAAAATTATTTGCAAAATAACACACACAAATCTGACTCGCATCATGGGGCGATGACAATAATGCTTATGTGTGCTAAGAGTGGGATATTAGAACTACCTTAATAACCTCTAGGGAGGGGATAGGACCGATGATAGTATTCCCCAACTTTTGGTAAGAAGTTTCCCCTAACTTTCTAGGTTGCCAGTAGTTCTAGTCCGATCGTAGTGATTAACTTGTGGACTATCCAATTATGTCAAAACATTTATATATATACGACAACACTACTTTTGACTACAAAGTAATCTCTAACTGCATGAAAAATGAAAGAATTTTTTAATGTTCCCTAATAAAGGTCCGCTTGTTAATCATTTTAATTGAGGTCAGGAATTACCCTCCTTAGAATTGCTTAGTTGGTAGCTCCTATCCAAAGCTGGGATTATAAAGCACAAAGCCTAGTTTTGAGCCCCCATCTTTACTAAATTCTTATATTTAACCCCAGCTTTCTATATGTGGCAACAAGATTTGTTTTACTTGATTCATGTTTTCTTAAAATTTACTTAAATTTTCTCGTGCTAGATTTTATTAAGATTTGTTTAGATTTCTTGCATTTGCTCAATTTTTCTGCACGTTACTAAATCACATTTATCATACTAACCTTGCAGCAGCGGCAAGAATCCCAAGTACGTAAATTTTTTTTACATTTGGTACACTTTACTGCACTTTACCATTCTTTTATATTCTACGTACATGCAACACTATGAGAATAGGAGAACAAAAGATAACAATAGATTGATTATTTAGGAGGTACACTGCAGCAGGCCATGAGACCCAACATTAATTGCATGTTCACACTGAACCCTAAACCTGAAATCACTACGTCAAGAACAAGCTACAAGTAGATGGAGGACAACTTCCCCCAATGAATCAATACCCAACATAAAACATGATCTACAATAGCAAACCCATTCCTTAGACTTAAATAACAAATCCATAGGACTTCAGATTTTTCTGTCTAGTGCGACATAAATCCTCACATTATCTTTAGGCTTTTGCACAACCCTGTTTCACAATATAAGCCTTAACTCTCTTTGGATTTCGATGTTGTCGTTCAGTACAACATAAATCCTTTTATCTTTCAGGCTATTTACATGATTGTATATCAAGCAAGTGTAAAGCCTAAATAATAAATTGGCAGGATTGAAACATCCAATAATATCATCTTCAAAGTTTAAGCCAGACAATAGGATAGTTTGGGAAGCTAGCGAGGTACTCCTTAGATTCTGTGACATCTCCCACTCTTCTCTCCTTTGGTCTATTTCAATTGATTTTTCCTATGTCCCTCCTTGAAAACCTAAACATTAAAATCTTGAAGACAGAAATCTCTCTTTATCATTGAATGTTTTCTTAAGTGACTTCAGTCATTTAGGATGTAATTAACTATAGGGGTTTGCCTCTACAGGGAACTAGAGAACCCAAGTATTATAAACCCTATATAATTATTATATTTGGTATGGAAACTTTTTGCTCAATACATAAAAGGTTCACATACCAAACATATGTCATAAATTATTTTTAGTTTATTTGATCAATCCCAGTGTTGAGTAATGTGCCTATTCTTCGGGATAAGTGCATTGCTTGTAATGTTGTGCTTGGTTAATTAAATTATTAAAATATATGAGATCTTGTTAGTCTCATATTTTCAAAAATTAAAATATTATTTTCCACATCAAAATTATATGTAATAAATTAAATTAAAAATTATTTTCAAAAAAAAAGAAACCAAAAAGAGCATGTCTCTATAGCTACACTCATTAAACAAGGTTCAAATAAGTAGTTAAGGAGCACAAAGATTTAAGGGTGTGAAGTGAGACATAGAATTCAAGTAAGCTTGGTGGATCAATTCCATAATGGAAAGACCAATTAAAAGACTGGACGATCAAGAGTACAAACACAACAATAGATGATAGCATGGGTGATACACCAAAAATATATACATTTTTAGACTCATATTTTATACTCACTTTTGGTGATAATACACTTTAAAGGAAAGTGTTTTTCATGTTTTATTGCAAGTTGCTGATTTTTATGACTTGGAGCAAAAAGGAAGCAAAAAGGATAGAATTTGGAGTCAAAATTGAGTTTTTGAAGAAATGTTCAGCGCTGACGGCGCCGGACTGGGTGCCAAGTGTGCTATTTGACAAAGAGCATGGTCTAATTAAATGTCCATTGGAGCCTACGGTGCCAGAATGGGCACCAATGTTGGTGCAGGCCCTACTACTAGAAGATTCAACAAATCTAGATGCTTTTTTAAGAGTTTTTGGATGCACCTATTGGAAAACCAACCTTAATCTCTACTTAGAGCCAAAATTGATCAGAAAAGAGCCCCTTCGCACCCCTTCACACTCTTTAACCACTTTCTACTCTCATCCATGCTATTCCACATTCCATATAGCCACTTAGAGTCCATTAGTCATTTATTTTCTATATAGTTTTGAGTTTTTAGGGTGAGTTTAAAGGGTGAGTTTAAGTGTGGAGTGTTGAAGAGGGAATTCTTCTCTAAGAGTGTGAATTCTTCTCTAAGAGTGTTGAAGAGGGAGAGAAGTGAGAGATTTCTTCTTCCTACATTTTCTAAGAGAGGCTACAATAGATTTGCTGTGAGAAAGAGTTCCAGATAAGTGTTGTTTGTTTATTATTGTTGTATGAGCATTCTTTTATATTTGAAATATATGTTTTGTTGTATCTTTCTCATGAAGTCTGAGTGGTTTCCTTTATCTTTTCCCTACCCTAAGATATGGTGAAATGAAGAGATACTTTGGATGTGCCATTGTTAAAATATAAAGAAAATTATGATGGTTTTCAACTCCGTTCTTAATTTACTTTTTGATCTGGCCAATTGAATTGTTAAAATATGTTGTGAAACATATGATCCGGGAAAAGGAGTATGAGTTCTACAACAGAGTGAGAATCACATTTAATTCCATGGAGGAGTGTTTCGTTCATGAAATTAAGTGCAAATAAATAGGGAAATATACATTATTGGGTGTAGATTTGGAGATTTTAGGGTGACAGACTAAAGTCCCCCATTTGATCTTAGTGTTTAAGAACTAAAGAGAGAGTTAGCCTTCATTTAGCCTTCATAGGAAGGGGAGTGGGAGCTCTAGAGTGAGAACCACTATCCTCCTAGCCTAGCCATAGATTTAGGGACTAAACCTAAGATTAGCTAATGATGTTCTATAACACTGAATCAAGGTAGAGAATTAAAAATGCTCCTATTTGGCACAATACATATTTAAACCATTTATTTTATCTCATTTCACCAAAAACTCTTTGTAGTGGGAAAGATGTTTTTTCATATTAGAAAACTTCATCACATAAACTTAGTTTAATAGTTACTATTTTAAACTTTTCATTTAAATTTTGCTAGTAATTAATAATTTAGTTCTTATAATATCTCAAACATTCAAAATTAGTGACAGTAATTTCATTTTATTTCTATGAATTTCTTGATTAATTTATCATTTCAAATTTAAACCTTTCTCATGAGATCGATATTTGGGACTTAAATAGAAAGTCTTGTATTACTTGATAACGATACGTATATTTGAGTAGAATTCCAACATTAAGTGCTTAACTTTATTATTCATAAAATACCACATCAAGTTTTTGGCATTGTTGTAAAGCGGAGTTAACTTTATAAATTTTACATAACTATATTTTCGGGGATCAAGTTTATGGCGCCGTTACCAGGGAAGGTAACGACAAATTAGGAAATTTAGAAATAAAATATTAAAAAAATAATATATATATATATATATATATAATCAAAAATTCAAAAATATATATAACTATATATATTTAAGAGTATTGTTAAGAAATTTTTCTTTGTTTATTGTATTTGTTTATGCGAAATATTGGATCTGAAGTTTTAGTACCTTACGATTTGAAATTAGAACATGTTATTAGAAAAATTCAAAAACAACAAAAAGAAATTAAAAATTTGAATGAAATGGCGAATAACTTAGATAATCAAATAAATGAAAATCAACAAAGACCTTTAAAATATTATGTTAATTCGACAACAGATGAACTTCACTTAAGTATTCAAAATCCTAATGTTGCTGCTAATTCATTTGAGCTTAAACCTGCTATTATCCAAATGGTACAAAATAATTAGTTTGGAGGAACACCTACTGAAGATCCTAACTTACATCTTTCTAGTTTTCTTAAAATATGTGCTACTTTTAAATAAGATGGAGTGTGTAATGATGTTGTTAGGCTTAGACTTTTAAGATGTTGTTAAGCTTAGAATTTTTCCTTTTTCATTAAAGGATAAAGCTAAAGCTTGGTTAAATTGATAAGATATGGTTAAAATCTTTAGCAGCGGATCTATCAGAACTTTGGGAGAATTATCACAAAAATTTTTGGCTAAATATTTTCCACCCTCAAAAATTGTTAAGCTTAGAGATGATATTACACCCTTTTATCAGTTTGAAGGGGAATCGATATATAAAATATGGGAAAGATTTAAGGATCTCCTTAGAAAATATCTAAACCATGCTTTACCAGATTGGTTAATAATTTAAACTTTTCGTAATGGATTAGTATGATCACTTAGATCTATTATAGATGCTACTGCAAGAGGATCACTAATGTCAAAACCTTTTGATGAAGCAACTCTTTAATAAAAGAAATGGCTACTAATAATTTTCAATGGCCCTCTGAACGGGTAAATCCTAAGAGAGTTGTTAGTATTCATGACTCTGATGCAATGTCTATTTTAAATTGCCAAATTTTTGCTATATTGAAAAAGATTGATCAAATTGGAGTGAACTATTCTCAAATACCACCGTTATTAGAGAAAAATTCACTAGGACAGATAATTGATACTCAATCATCTTATAAAACTTTGAATGTTATAAATAATCAAAATAATAATCCCTATTCTAATTATTACAACCCTGGATGGAAAGATCACCCTAATTTTAGTTGGAATAATTATAAAAATTCGATGACCCCTTCATGAAATTTAAACAACCAAGGAAATCATAATTATCAACCTTATTATTCTCCTGGATTTAACTCTAACCCTAGCCCATAAGTTAAGGAAAAGAAGTTGACAGAAGTTGACGATGGAAGAAGTAATGTTGAATATGGGAAATCAAATTGCTATTAGAAATATTGCTATTAGAAATATTGAAAATCAATTAGAACATATTGCTACTGCACTTAGTAACAGACCTTCAGGAAATCTTTCAAATACTGTGGAAGTTAATCCAGAAGATTAAAATAAGGAGTAAATTAAAGCTATTCAATTACAAAGTTGAGAAGAAGTTGAAACAAGAATCCAAAGAGAAACTGAAGTTGATGAGGAGAAGGAAGAGATTGAAAGTCACCATAATGAACATGAACAAATGCAAGTTTCTTTAGAAAAATCACTACCTCTGTTTCCTCAATGATTGAAGCAGAAGAATAAAGACAAATAATTTATAAAATTTTTAGAAATCCATAAAAAGTTAACAATAAACATCCCTTTCATTAAGGATTTGGAACAAATGCCAAGTTATGTGGAATTTATGAAAGATATACTAAACAAAAAAAGGAACTTTGTAGATCATGAGATCGTTGCACTCAGTGAAGAGTGTAACACTATTATTTAGATTTTGGTGGTCTTACTATACCTTGTGCAATTGGTGAAATTTTTTTTGGAAAAGCCTTATGTGATTTAGGAGTGAGTATCAATCTTATGCCTCTATCAATTTTTAAACATTTAGATTTAGGAGAGATTTCCCCTACTACTGTAACTCTTCAGCTAGATGATCGATCAAAAACTTATCCTAAAGGAGTTATAGAAGATGTATTAGTAATAGTGGATAAATTTATGTTTCCTTTAGACTTTATAGTATTAGATATGGAGGAAGATAAAGAGATTACTATTATTTTGGGGAGACCACTTCTTGCAACAGGGAGGGCGGTGATAGATGTGCAAAAAGGAGAATAATTAATGAGAGTTAATGATAAAAAAGTAACATTTGATATTGCAAAAGCTATAAAATAACCTGCAATAGAAAAAGATAATGAATGTTTTAGGATGGAAGTTACTGATTATCTAAGTAATGAGCAATTTAAGAAAGTGTTTGAAGCAAAAATTAAGGCAAGAATAATTTTTTAAGAATGAGAATAAAATAAAAGAAGAGAATTTAGATTATATTCAAGACAAATTTTAAACTTTAAATTTGTTGGAAAATGAAAATAAAAATCTTATTCCTTCAAGTATCAAACCACCTGAACTTGAATTGAAAGTATTACCTGCCCATTTAAAATATATTTTTTTAAGAGATTCATCTACATTATTTGTTATTATTTCTTCTGAGTTAACTGAAATTCATAAACAAAAATTAATAGAAATGTTGAAAAGATATAAAAAGGCTTTAGGATGGACATTAGCAGATATTAAAGTAATTAATTCTTCAATTTGTGTGCACATAATTCTATTAGATGAACAATATGAACCTAAAGCTGGTCCTCAAAGGAGCTTAAACCTAATAATGAAAGAAGTTGTTAAAAAAGAAACCTTAAAATGGTTAGATGTTGGAATTATATATCCTATTTCAGACAATGCTTGGGTGAGTCCAATTCACTGTGTTCCAATAAAAGGAGGACTGACCGTTGAAGTAAATGAGAAAAATGAATTAATTCTAATAAGACATGTTACTGGTTAGTGAATTTGTATAGACAATAGAAAATTAAACATGGCCACCAGGAAAGATAACTTTCCTTTACCCTTTCTAGACCAAATGTTGGATAGAATGGCTGGGAACAAATATTACTGCTTTTTAAATGAATATGCAATGTATCATTAAATTCCAATTGCTCCCGAGGATTAAGAGAAAACAACATTTACAAACTCTTATGAAACATTTGCTTTTTGTAGAATGTCTTTTAGACTATGCAATGAACCTGCGACCTTTCAAAGATGTATGATGTCAATTTTTATTAATGTGATTGAACATGGAATGGAAGTATTTATGGATGATTTCTCTGTATTCGACACTTCATTTGAATTATGTTTATATAATTTAGAAATATTTCTGGAATTATGTGAAAAAATCAACCTAGTACTAAATTGGGAAAAATGTCAATCTATGGTTGCAGGAGGAATTGTGCTTGGGCATAAAATTTCTAAAAATGACATGGAAGTAGATCCCACAAAAATTTAAGTTATTAAAAAATTACCACCTTCTACTATGGTTAGAGGGGTAAGAAGTTTTCTAAGAACTGCTGGTTTCTACAGGCGTTACATAACAGTTTTTTTCAAAAATAACTAAGCCATCGTGCCAACTTTTAGAAAAAGATACAAAATTTGATTTTAATGAGGAATGCATAAAAATATTTGAAATGTTTAAATAGAAATTAATCACTGCACCTATAATAGTTCCATCTGATTGGGAGAAACCATTACAATGCTATTGAATATGCTATTGAAGCTGTGTTAGTAAAAGGCACAATAAAGTTTTTACAGTAATATATTATGCTAGTAGAACTCTAAATGATGCTCAAATTAATTACACTACTACTAAAAGAGAGTTATTAGAGGCTATGCCTTTGATACATTTAGACCTTACTTGGTTGGAACCAAATGTATAGTACATACAGATCATTCTGCTATCAAATACTTGATGCAAAATAAGGATGCTAAACAAAGATTAATTAGATGGATACTTTTATTGAAAGTGTTTGATTTTATTATAGTTGATAGAAAGGGAAACAATAATCAAATAGGTGATCATTTGTCTAAACTAGAAAAAGAAATATTAACTAATTTTGAAAATGAAATTTTAGAAAATTTCCCTCATAAATAATTATATAATATTAATGAAATGAATATATCGTGGTATGCCGATATATGAAATTATATTGTAAGTTATATTCTACCACTAGATATTAAGAATCAACAATTAAAGAAATTTATATATGATTCAAAATTCTATTTTTGGGATGACCCATATTTATATAAATAATGTAAAGATCTAACTATTAGGAGGTGTGCGCCCTATGAAGAAACTCATCAAATAATTGAAAGAAGTCATGATTCTAAATTTGGAGGACATTTTGGAACAAATAGAACTGCATATAAAACTTTACAAGTTAGATTTTATTGGCTTAATCTTTTTAGAGATTTTAATGAATATATTAAAATATGTGATCGATGTCAGCGAGTATGAAATATTTCTATAAGATATCAAATGCATCTTAATTATACATTGGAAGTTGAAATTTTTGATGTGTGGGGATTAGATTTTATGAGACCATTTATGCCTTCATTTGGAAGTTTATATACATTGCTTGTTGTTGATTATATATCCAAACGGATTGAAGCTATCACTGTACTTAAATGTGATGCTAGAAGTGTTTCAAAAATTTTAAATAAAAACATTTTAATAAGATATGGAATGCCGGGAGTGATTAGTACAGATGGAGGATCCCATTTTAGGAATAAGAGGATCAAGAAATTAATTACAAAATATAATATTATGCATAGATTCTCTATTGCTTATCATCCCCAGCGGTCTAGCAGAGATATCAAATCATAAAATATAACAAATTTTAGAAAAAGTTGTAAATCCCTATAAATTGGATTTGTCTACTAGATTAGATATTGCATTATGGGCATACAGAACTACTTATAAGACTCCTATTAGAATGTCACCATATAGACTTATTTTTAAAAAAAACATGTCACTTACTAGTAGAATTGCAGCATAAAGCATTTTGGGTTATCAAGGAATTTAATTTTAATCTAAAAGATGCTGGTGAGAACAGATTATTACAACTCAATGAACTTATGGAAATTAGAAATGAAACATATGATAATGTAAAAATCTATAAAGATATAGCATGATTAAAAGATTATTAAAAAGAAGTTTGGACCTAGACAAAAAGTTTTATTATATATTACATGATTGAGAATATTTTCAGGACCTATCCAGATTGTTAGGACCAATTTAAAGTGATTAAAGTCTATCATTATGGAACTGTTGTTATTAAAGATCCTAAAACTGGGAAGATATTTAAAGTTAATGGGCATTGATTGAAACATTATTATGAAGGGAACATGCCACAATTTAAAGAAATTTTGATGTTGAGTCATCCTGATATTAAATAATGGTAAGTCGGGCTGACGACGTTAAACCAAGTGCTTTGTGGAAAGCAACGTATATATATATATATATA
>NW_018250982.1:17774-20385 GCF_001263595.1 Phalaenopsis equestris
TAAATTGGGAGAAATGTCAAATTATGGTTGCAGGAGGAATTGTGTTAGGGCATAAAATTTTGGAAGATGGTATGGAAGCAGACCCTGCAAAAATTCAAGTTATATCTAAACTAACACCTCCTAATAATGTAAGAGAGGTTAAAAGTTTTCTTGGACATGTTGGGTTTTACAGGCGTTTTATTAAAGAGTTTTAAAAAATTACTAAACCTCTATGCCAACTTTTTGAAAAGGACAAGAAATTTGAATTTACTGAAAGCTGTTTATATACCTTTGAGTTATTAAAGAAAAAATTAATCACAGTCCCTATTATAAGTTCATCTAACTCAGAGAAACCATTTGAATTAATGTGTGATGCTAGTGATTATGCTGTTGGAGCTGTCCTTGGACAAAGATATGAAAAGATTTTTAAAGTTATATACTACGCTAGTAAAACTCTTAATGATGCACAAATTAACAATACTGTTACTGAAAAAGAGTTACAGGCCATTGTGTATCCTTTAGACAAATTTAGATCTTATTTAATTGGAGCTAAATGTGTTGTGCACAGTGATCACTCTGCTATTAAATATCTGATGCAAAAGAAGGATGTCAAACCAAGGTTAATTAGATGGATACTTTTGATGCAAGAATTTGATCTTGTGGTTATTGATAGAAAGGGAACTGACAATCAAATTGCTGATCATTTGTCAAGATTAGAAAACCATGAATTACCTGACTCTAACAATGAAATTGATGAACAACTTTATAATATTAATGAGTGAAAAATACCATGGTATGCTGATATTGTTAACTATATTGTAAGTGATATTTTACCACCTATGCTCGCACTGTAACAACAAATAAAATTGATTCATGATGCAAAAGCATATTTTTGGGATGAGCCTTATTTATATAAACAATGTAAGGATCTTATTATGAGGAGATGTGTACCTTACGAAATAAACTGATCTAATCATTCAGAAGTGTCATGATTTTGAATTTGGAAGACATTTTTGGATTGATAAAACTGCTTATAAAATTTTACAAGCTGGATTTTATTGGCCTACTATCTTTAGAGATGTTTATAGATATATAAAAACTTGTGATCGATGTCAACGAGTAGGCAATATATCCAGAAGAAATGAAATGCCTCTGAATTTCATGTTAGCAGTTGAAATCTTTGATATTTAAGGATTAGATTTCATGGGACCATTTATTCCTTTATTTGGGAACTTAAATATATTAATTGCAGTACACTACATTTCTAAGTGGATTGAAGCACAAGCTTTACCTCGTTGTGATGCTAAAGGTGTTTCAAGATTTTTAATGAAAAATATTTTCACTAGATATGGAATGCCTAGAATGATTATCACTGATGGAAGATCCCATTTTAGTAATAAATACATTCAGAGATTGGCAGAAAAATTTAATATTATTCTAATAATGATATAGAAATTAAGCAATAAAGGTAAGCATGCATAAGATTCATTAGACTTAAGTTTTTTAACAAAATAGAAATTAAGAACTTTACTCTCTCACAATACGATCCATTTCTTGAGGAATATTCTGACAAAGCTTGGTTGACTACCAAACTATAATGGATCTCACTAATTTTGTGATCATATACTTATTTAACAAAGACAAACAATGTTGATTTAAAAGAAACACTAAAAAAATAAAAAAGATTAGAATATTAAAAATCAGTTTGGGGTGGTTGCAACTTTCTGTAAAGGTGATCTCTGATGGAGAAAGCTACTTCTTAAAAAGCTGCAGTGGAAATTAAAAATATATTTTTTTTCCAAAAAATCAAACAACTTTCTTACAATCACCGCACTTTAACAGATCAGAGCCTAAGAAAAACCAGTTTTCTATCACAGAAATTTCTAGAAAGCAGCAATAAAACAATTTTCCAAACAGAGTCGTGGTGGTGGTCTAAAACATGAAGCAGATAGAAGACCATCCCAAAAAGACCCTAAAACAGCTTTCAGTTAGGTAGACAATAGCCTAACTCAAAAAGATCAAGGAGACAAAGACATAGTTTGGGATTTTGATATCTGAATGTAATCGATGTACTTGTACTTGTATTTTTATAATCTTTTGTAATATAAATGGATGTTTGTGTATTTGTACTTTCTTTTTTATTGTTATGTTGTATTTGGATAATTTTTAATTTTTGTTATAAAGTTAGTGTGGTAGTTAAAGTTTGCATGTGTAGTATAATGGATGCTGATTAGTACTTTGTGAATTGTAATGTGATTTTTATTTTGCATTTTAATTGTAATTGTTTTGTTTAGTATTGTGGTTGTGTTAGTGAATTATTGTGTTTGTTTAATGTTTTAGTTTTGTATTTTTTTCAAAATTTCATTACCCAGCAATTTCTCTAATGATTTATATGTATAGAAAGATCCTAATATTACAGACCAGTTGAAGTAAAAATTTTGAGAAGGACTGCAAAATTTCGGAATGATGAAAATGCCTAAAGTACTGAGGTATGGTTTATATTTAGAATTTTTCTTTCCACCTGTATCATTCCATATTGAAAAATTTAAGTTTGGGGGAGGGAAGAAAAAGATTAACTATTATATGTTCTCAATTTAAATATTTTCAAAAATTATTAATATGATTTTATGTA
>NW_018250982.1:21261-69641 GCF_001263595.1 Phalaenopsis equestris
TAGGGGCTTACCTCGACGGCGTCCTCGAGGCCGCCAACGGCGAGCTCGGTGGTTATGTCCAACTATGCATTGGATGAGGACGAATTTTGGAGGGGTGCTGAGACAACTCTTGGGAAAACTCATCCACATCTTTAAAGAGAATACTTTGGCCAAAAATAGAGAGGGGAGAGGCTCAAATTTGAAGTGTGAAAAAGTGTAGAGAGTCTAAATTTAGAAAAATTCTTCAAGAGATTGTAAGATTGGAGGGAAAGTGAGAGATTTCTTCCTCCTTGCAGCTTCGAAGAGGAATTTTGTGCGTTGTAATGAAAGGAAGAGATTTTGAAGAACTTCAAGGAGTTTGCTTGGGGAGAAATTGGAGATAAGTTTATTTACTTGTTGTAGTTTATATGACTTTGCTTTTATATATGAATTCCGAGTTTTGTTGTGCTTTCCCCATGAGATCTGAGTAGATTTATTTGTCTTTCTCCTTATCTTGAGATTTGTGGAATTGTGATTTGAATTGGTGGAGCCATGAAAATGTTAAAGAAGTTGTGATCATCTTTTCACTTCGATCTTAATTTACTTTCAATCTGGTCAATTGATTTGTTAAAATTTGTTGAGTTTTACAACTAAAGAGAAGATTACATTCAAGATTCAGGGAGGTCAAAGTCCTTGGAAGTTGGGTGCAAATAAATAGGGAAATAAAATTATCGGGCGTAGAATTGAAGAGTGACGAGTGACAGAATAAAATCCCCAATTTGGTCCTATCATTTGGGTGCTAAAGTGTAGATGTTAGCCCTCAGGCGAGGGGAACATGGGAGCTCCAAAGTGAGAGACAGTATCCTCCCAGCATAGCCGCAAATTTAGTAAGTAAGCGTAGGATTAGTCAATGTTCTTTATGCCTGGACCAAAGGGTAAAGAATAGGTATGCTCCTATTTGGCACAATACAAATTGAACATATTCACTTTATCCATTCACTATAATTTATTGATAAGGAGAATGATGATTTTTTATATATTGAATATCACATTCGAACCTTCATTAGTATATTGAGTTATTTAATAGTTAAAATTAGAAGAGTTATTAAAATTACATATTTACATATTTATTTCAATTTCTTATTAGTGACAGATAAGCAATTCGAATTATAATGTTCTGATAAAGTATTGTTTTTCTAAAATCTTAGTTCATACTTCTAATATTACTCCCTATGGGATTCCTGTGGAATCGATATCTAGGACTCCATTAGAGCCCTATATTACTTGAGTGATACATATACTTGCATTGATAAGTGTGACTTTACAATTATTGAATATTTTATACATCCATCTTTATCGAATCTATAACTGTTATTAAGCTTTTGGTGCAGTTGCTGAGGAATTATATCTTTTAGCAGGAGTATTAAATATTTATATTTTTAAGCATATATAAAGTCACTGTCACATAGCCCTGTTAGATCTTATGTTTCTCAAGAACTTTAACATTTCAATTGGTCAGACCAAAAAGTATATAAAGATCATAGTTTGAATCATCACAATTTATCGAAATTTAAAACCTTGCACAAAAATATTAATTCTTCACAAAATCATATCTCATTGTAGGGAGAAGGACAAAGAAGGCTTCTCGGAATTCTTGAGGAGGATACAACAAAAAATGGATTATATATATATAAATAAGTTTACAAAATTAAGAAAGGAGAGAACACAACTTATCTCACACTCCTCATCAAGTAAATCCCTTGAAGTTCCCTTCAAACACTTTCTCTCTTTACAATCACACTCAATTTTCTCTCAGAATGTAATGAAGAAGAAATCTCTACATTCCCTCTCCTCTTACAATTTATAGAAGAAAATCATCTCCAAAACCTAACTCTTTAGTCTCCTCCAAGGAATCCACACGCCACACACTCCAAGACCTCTTAGACTTCTTAATAGTGACGTCATCCCCTCTTCTCTAAAGAAATTAAAAAATTCCCTCCTTTTTCCCAAGAGACACACCTCTTCACACAAAAATACAAATCCCCTCATTTAAGAGACATATCTCTTCATTCAAGAGCCTTCCTCAAGTGTTTAGATACATTGAACCACTCTATGGGGTGTTTGAATTACTTGGAGCCTTCTAGAACATCTCAAACATAGTCAATAACCGCCAACAATTTGTTTAGATTCATCTTTGGCACCTATTCTGATGCCTTTGGCGCTTGTTTTAGTTATGGCACCTGTTTACTAGAGTTTCATGCTCCTCTCTATATTTTGGCACTTATGGCACCATTTTAGTGTTTCTAGTGTTTCTTCTATGTAAAATGGCATCTCTGGTGCCAATATGTTGAAAAATTGCATTTTGACTCCAATTTTTTTTCATTTTCACACATTTTTGCTCCACATGCCTAAAATCAAAATACTTACAACAAAAAATGAAAATATCCTTCTTTAAAGTGCAATATTACAAAATTTAAGCATAAAATGTATACATAAAATTGCACTTTTTTGTGGTGTATCAAGAGGCACTCACTAATCACGCATGCAAACATGCAAGATATACAACAGATGAAGAGATAAGCAATGTGTGTGAATGAGTATACCATATAGGAAATGACTCAAGAAAAGATGGGCATGTCTTGGAGGCAGCGGCCAAAAAATTAGTATGTTGAGGAGGTAGTGACCCGAGGGATGGGTATGTGATCCACCTGAAAATTACCTATTTTTAGTGATATTACACTTTAAAGTAAGTTATTTTGCATGTTTTTATCTTCAGGTTCAATAAATGGACTTTTAGCAAAAATGAAGTAGAAACGGTGTCATTTGGAGTCAAATCGAGCAAGGAAGAAATTTTTGACCTAACACTTTTTTATTTGTCCTTCTATGTTTAATCTCCTTTACATTTATCACATTTTTTTGAAAGAAATTACACTTTAAATAAAGGTTATTTTCATATCTATCTTGTAGGTATGTCAATTTGGAGTGTAATGGAGCTGAAACGGGGTGAAATGAAGTTGAAATGGAGCAAAATGGGGCAAAACCATGGAGCTGTCTGCAGGGTGGCGTCTAGACCCCGAACAGGAAAATGGTGCCTAGGCGCCAAAAATGGCACCTAGCACCATAAACCATCCAGAGGCTATTTTGGACAATTTTTTTTTTTGTTCCGGGATGTTTTGAAAGCTTTTCAATGGCTTGCACACCCCATTGAGTGATTAAATGAATCTAGACACTTGGAAAGGATCTTGGATGAAGAGATGTGTCTTTTGGATTGAAAGGTTGTGCCTTTTAGAGAAAGGAGTGGTATTTGAGTCTCTTTAAATAAGGGGGTCGGCGGCTCTCATGAGAAGTAATTAGGGGCATTTTAGGAGAAGTTTTAGAAGGATTTTAGAGAGAGTTTAGTGTGAGTTTATGGTGATGTAGATTTCTCCATTTTTTGGAGAGGTTGGTGAGGTATTTTGAGAGATATGAGTAAGGAAATATGAGCAGCATATTAATTGGTTGGAGACTTTGTTGGAGAGTTTTTTCATATTTCTTTCAAAGGGAAAAACTAAATATTATGTTCTTCATTATCTTGTAATTGTTGTAAACACTTTCAAGTGGATTTTCTTTAATTTAAATGAAGTTTTCTATTTTGTTTTATCCATGCTTCATAAGTAGTTTTCTTAACTCTTTTCTTTTGATATGAAGTAGTGTCATATGTAGTAAAATATGTTTTATAATAGAATTTTTTTTATTTTAATTTGATGAGCAATATCTCCTTTAATTCATTGGCATAACTTAAGTTGTAATAGGTTATGTTACAATATGTTGTAAGTGAAACTAAAACTCTGGAGAGTGGTGATCTCGCAACTAGAGTGCACTCACATTTTTTGGTTACCTATTGCGAAATAGTTTGGGCGGCAATGCAACTTTTAAGGAAATATAATCCATAATATGTTTCTATTAGGAGCTTCTAGGTGACATATAGTTGCATAAAACTAATATAATACTAAGCGAACCTATATGCTCGAAAGATGGTAGGTCGATATATGTTCCTTGTTGGCACATCGTTTATTACATAATTCTATCAATTCTTTTACTCCTTATTCCATTATATTTATTTTAATTTTTTTTTTGCAATGAATTGGATGCATGTTTAGGAATTTATATTTGCTTAGAAGTTCTCTCATTTCATAAATGTGATAGTATTTTTACCGTCTCTTAATTTACTTTGCAAACTGATCATTTGTTTTGTTAAAATTTGTTGAGAAACTTACAGACCCTAGGGGGCTAAGATTTCTCCAACTAATGAGTACCACATTTCACTTTGGAAAGAGTAGTGGTGATCGTTGATTCCGAAACTGTGTATATGCAACAGTATAACAATGTCTCTGATTATATTTTCACTTATATTTCCTTACTTTGCAACAGAGTCAAAACTTAATCCTAAAGAAAATAAGAATTTAAGTTTTCAATTTATATATATATTGGGATACTACACAAGCATATGTATAATTATCAATTAAGATAGGACTTTTTTATTAAGACCTGAATATCGAACCCACAGGAAACTTATGCATTACGTTGTATTGAAAAGCAACCTTTCTATTTTAAAAAGACAATTACTTAAAACTATAAATATTTTTGCAGTATTAAAATTTAAATCTTTTTGGTATTTTTGATATTTTGACAGAACAGTAAAAATTTAAAAAGATAACCTGAGTTTATGTATAAGAAAAGCACTGAATTTGAAAATATCTTTCTCCTTATCATGAATCCGTAATATGTATAGGAATTCTGTTGTGGTAGTATGCAAATTTTGTTATTCCAAATAGAAGCAATTATATTCTTTACCCTTACTATAGATGCTATAAAGAACATTGGCTAATTTAAAGTTTGAATAGTTCTGAAGACCGGCTAGGCAGAAAAGATATCAACTCTCACGCTAGAGTTCCCTCGATTCCCTCCACCTGGGGGCTAACATCTCGTATCAAAACCTAAAACAATAAACCAAGTTGGGGGATTTAAACTGTCACTTTAAATTCCTCTAACTCTTCCTCTAACTCTACACCCTTCTAACTCTACACCCTTCAATGATTATTTCTCTATTTATTTGCACTAAATCATACAAATTACATTCTCACTCATACAACCTCATGTGATTCTTTCCAATTTTTTTACTGAGACAATAACAGCCTGATTCGTACATGTTCTCACAACAAGTTTTAACATCTAGATAGACTAAATTAAGAAGTAAATGAAGTTCATGGATTTAAATCATCACATCTTCTTCCAACATTAAAGATTAATACTCTCAACAACTCCATCCAACACTTTAATTTCTTATCACAACACTCTTGAATCTCTCAAAATAAAACTAAAAACAAAAAGGATAAAGTTTTTGTGTGGTGCCTGAATCTCTCCACAAGATTCTCCTTGATCTTCTCAAGACTCAACACTCTCTCCCTCTTCAAGCACCCATCTCAAATGTCTCAACTTTCTTCTTTTATAAATCTCCAAAAGGTACCTTGGAAATTCTTCAAAATGTGTCCAAATTTGATGTATTCTCCAAGGTATGCCTCCTTTCTTAAGTCTTTTAATAATATTTTCATTCCTAGTGTTCATACCACCCTCTTTAGCCATAGGTACCTCAAATACTTCTTCAAAATTCAGCCAAATGAAGAAAATCACCAAATAACTGCCTCTGGCGCTTAAGCGCGGGGCCTCTGACTCTTAGGCGCAGCCTTCTTTGTTTCCACGGTGCTTAAGCACCGGATCTGGCACTTAGGCGCCAAAACACTTTAGCACAATTTTCACCTCTTTGCTCCAAATTTGATCCTTTTTCACTCCTTTTAGCATTTTTTTACCTTTTTACTTGTACCTAAAAGAAAAACACACAAATATCTTCCATTCAAGCTCAATATCTTAAAAATAGGTATAAAAATGCGTCTAAAAACACTATATATTTTAAGTGTATCAATCGTCCGAGGGGTGGTGAAAATAAATAGGGAGATAATATTTGATGGATGTAGAATTGATGTTTCTAGGGTGATAAGATAGATTCTTTTATCAATTCGGTCTAGAGTTTGGAACTAAGGGTCCCTGGTAGGTCCTATAGAGAGGGCACAGTGGGTAATCTAGGAGTGAGAGACTAGAAACTACCCAACACTACTATAGATTCCGATGTCATCTTTAGACTAGTCAATGTTCTTTAAACATCAAAAAAAATACAGAATCGACATGCTCCTCTTTGTCATTATTAAATTAAATTTTATGCATTTCATTCCTTCACATTTTCTATGTCGTTGAACTTAAGAATGGTAGTTTTTACATCTCAAAATTCTCTAAACCTATTTATCCAGATAAGTTACTGGGTTTTTAATGAAAACCATATATTACTTGAAATGATATGTTTTCTTGTGTAGTACTCTAACTAGTTAAAACACCATCTTAATCAACCTTCCAAATTAAGACATGATAGTAGTCGATTAGGATTTTGACTAAAAGCTTTCTTACATCACTTTTCTATGGGATCGATACTGGGTCTTTAATGAAAACCATATATTACTTGAAATGATATGTCTGGGTTTTTAATGAAAACCATATATTACTTGAAATGATATGTTTTCTTGTGTAGTACTCTTAGTGTGTAAATTATTTTCTAAATTTTATAAAATATCAATTTTACACACTGGCCACTAAATATAATTTGGGTCAAGTTTTTGGCATATTAAGGAACATAAATATCTCCGTACTTGCGGGTCGGGTCAAGTTTTTGGCGTCCTTGTCAGGGAAACTTCGTAAGAACTTTAGGAGAATTTTTAGTTGAACTTGTAAGACTTAGATTTGGAAATTTTAGTGTTATTATATAGTGTATTTAGTTATTGTATGTTTATTAGAAAAATATAAGAAAATTTAAAAGTAACAAAAATATTTTTGAGTGTTTCACACACTTAATATCTATCTTATTAATTAAGTCTCTAGATTTGTATCCATAGTTTAGGAGCTGCAGTCCTTGAATCATACAAATCAAAAATAGAGAGAATTGTTAGGAGGATTAGGAAACTTAAAAGATCTTCAGAAGCTGTTGTAGAAATGATGAATTATTATGAAGATGATATGTTGAATATTTTAACTTCTCAGGTTGTAGATATTTCAAGAAAATTGGATCATTATGGGATATGTCAAGCTCAAGAACCTCTATTAATTAAAGAAAACTCATTTGTACATTTTGTTGAAACTAACTCTTTTAAAACTAGGCATGATGTATACAATCACTAAAATAATTCTTATTTTGATTTCTATAACCTAGGCTAAGAGATTCCTTCCAACTTTAACTGGAATAATAATTATGATGGAGGAAACCAATCATGGGATTACAATTAAGATAATCCGTTAGGTAATTGGAATAATCAGGAAACTATAACTTTGGGTCTTCTTTTCCTTTTGAGTTTAACTCTAACCCACCATATGTGGAGAAGGAGATGCTTGTAGAAGCGGTTGTTTATGTAATGGAAAGTCAGTTGAAAAGTCAAGGGGCTACTATAAGGAATATAGAAAACTAACTGAGGTTGATTATTGACTCAATTAATAATAATCCTCCAGATATTTTACCTTGTGACCCTTAGATAAAGCGTAAGGATAATAATGGTGAGCAAGATAAAATTAACAAACTAAAAATTAGAAGAGAATTGGAGGATATATTTCAAAAGTACCTTGAGTTGATAAATGAGGACATGGAGATTGAAAGATCAATGGAAGAAATTCCTCAAAAATTAGAAAAATTATTTCATCAACCAAGTTAGATATAGAAAGACATCCTCTACCATATAATCAGTGCCAATGGGATGAATTAGAAGATAACTTGAGATAGAAGAATATCTCAGTGGAATTTGATCTAGGATCTGAATCTTCTAGGGAGAATCTAACTCAAAATTTAAGAAACCTAGAATTACCACATAGAGATCCATTTCTTTTGAATTTTAAAGATAATATTAATATGCAATTTGAAAATACTAGAAGAAGAGTATTGTATATAGAAAGAAACTTAAGGAACAATAATTGGAATCAATTTGAGAAGTTTAATGCAAAATTGAAATTTGAGGATTTACTAAGAATCCCAGGATCAGGAAAAAATTGGGTGATTGATCAGTGTTTACTTAGATGGAAATTTGATTCGGGAGGAAATCCTTTGTCGGGGTAGCGACGTTAAATAAATCACTTCGTGTGAGGCAACCCATGCTTATCAGTGTGGTTTGATTTAGTATGATTGCAAGTCATTATTGTTTGTGTTTATTGAGTTTGCTTTAGTATGGATTGATTAGTTTGAATGATGATTGATGAATTTTAAAATTGTTAGTGGTTTGATTTCAATTTGATGAGTCATGAGTGAGGTGATTCTATAACTTTTAATTGTGTCTAGACTCGTTGATGTTCTCTTATAGTAGTTGGATTAACGAGTCCACTATGACTTGGGTTTCAATCGGATTTGAGTTTTAGAGGAGACATCTTAAGTTTGGATAGTGATAGTTCCATCCCAATTTTGATACTCTTTTCTCTGACCTTGTTTCCATTCAGCAGGGTCATAAACTTACTTGATGAGCAACATGTGGATGATCTTACCGTATCCTTATAACAATTAGAGGTGCTTATTTAACAGGATATGGTGACATGGGATTGGTGCTTGCGAGCCAATATATCAAGGATAATCATATTCATGGGATTAAACTCTATAAAATCCTTTATAAGTACCCAATTTATCAGTGTAGTGATTCCGTTAGAAATTTGAAGTAAGGTAGTGAGATGTGATGAGTTCAAGGAAGAATTAACCTCATTTGTCATGTGTGTTTGTGTTTGTGTTACAACTGTATATAGGACTTGAAGAACACTTGAATATAAATTCCTATGCTGATACATTTTGTGGAAGTAGACTTTTCTTTAGTTTAATTTCATGTTGACATGTTTAGTCTAAATTTACTTTTTGCTACATATTGTTCTGTCCTGATGAATACTTGTAGATGTTTTTTATAGACATTGATGGTAGATATAATTTATGAATTGTTTTTCCTCCTGCTTATATTTTCTATACTGAATGTTATACATGTTAAAAATAAAGTTCGGGAGGAAGAAAAACATATTAAGTTTTTTTTTTATTTACTTCAATTTATATAGTATTGTCTGTGTGTTAAAGTAGTCTTTTACTTTGTAATTTTCATGCTATACATATTGATTTGAGATTTATTACTACACACACTTATTTTTACTACTTGTATCTGAATTATTTTTATGTTTGGAGCCCCATGATAGATAATTTCGATAAAATTTTCTTTCTTTATACTTGATATGTCTTGTAATGTTTTAAACTATTTAAAAAAATAAGTTTGGAGGGATGAAAAAATATTTTTAAAACTTAACTTTATTTGTCCTCAGTAGCCTGTATTTAATTTGATATCACATTTTAAAATGACTTATCACATTTTAAAATGACATGTGGTATTTTGTGTTATCTTTAGGATACTAAAATTTTGATTTTTATGAATGATATAAAAGAACTTAGTAGATAAGTTAGTAAAAAGGATGAAGCAAGTTATGATATTAGTATAAAATAATAAGGAAATAATTTTAATATTTATAGTAGGAAAAATTGAATTTTTTTTTCAATTACAGATTTAGAATAGTAATTTTTAAATAATTTAGATTCTATGAAAATTCTTTTTCAAAAACTAATACTAGATTTTAAGTTAAAGAAGGAAATTGGGTTTTTAGCTTTAGAAAAAAGATAGTGAAATTCAAAATCATTAAAGACATATCCAGATATAGTAATCCTCACCTGAAAAAAAAGGATTAAAAAGATCCTGAAAGGAAAAGAAAAAAAAAGGAAAAAAAATGAAAAGAATAAGAAAAAGGATAGATAAGTAAAGTATGAAAAAAGGAAGAGAAGCTTGTAGAATAGGACCTACTTAAAAATTGATTTCACTTGAATCTTTCTAAAGAAGAAAACTTAAGATAAATTATTTGCTTAATTTCTAGAAGAATTAGTAAATTAATTTCAATATAGATGTCACAAATTCTGAAATTAATATTTTTCTAATAATCTGAAGTTTGAGGAAATTTCAATTATGTTGAATTAAATAAAAAATCAATATTCCTAAATTTAATATTAAATGTTCTAATACCTTCGATATCATCTTCTTTAGTAGAAATCCTTCTATGTTGTACTATAACACTTCTAAAATATATTTTTTGTTATCTAAAATTAAACTGACTACCACCGGTTAAAAATTTTAGTTTTTAAAGTTATAATGTTACTTGGGGACAAGTAACGTTTAAGTTTGGGGATATTGATCCACCAGAAAATTACCTATTTTTAATGTGCATTTCATGGTCATTTTATGTACATTTTTAATGATATTACACTTTCAAGGAAGTTATTTTGCATGTTTTTATCCTTAGGTACAAGAAATAGACTTTTAGCAAAAATAGAGCAAAAATGGTGTCATTTGGAGTCAAATTGAGCAAGGAAGAAAATTCTAACCTGACACATCTTGATATGTCTTTTTATGCTTAATATCCTTTATATTTATAACATATTTTTTAATGAAATTACACATTCAATAATGGTTATTTTTATGTCTATCTTATAGGTATATCAATTTGGAGCGCAACGGAGCTGAAACGGGGCGAAACGGAGTTGAAACGGTGTGAAATTAGGCAAAATGGTAGAGTTGCCTGCAGGTGGCGCCTAAGTTCCCAAAATTAGTGCCTAGGTGCCAGTGACAATAGGTAAATGGTTCCTAGGCACCAGAAACCATCTAGGGGCGGTTTTGGACGGATTTTGGTGGTTCTGGGATGGTCTTGAAGCTTCTGGATGGCTTGCATGCCCCATGGATAAATGAATCTAGACACTTAGAAAGACTCTTAGATGAAGAGATGTGTCTCTTGGAGTGAAAGGGGGTGTCTTTTGGATGAAGAGGTGGATGAAGAGATGTGTCTCTTGGAGAAAGAAGTGGTTTTTTAGTCTCTTTAAAAAAGGGGGCAGAGCCCTCTCATGAGAAGTAAATAGGGGTGTTTTAGGAGGAGTTTTAGAAAGATTTTAGAGAGAGTTTGGTGTGAGTTTATGGTTTGGTGTGAGTTTATAGAGAGTAGGTTTCTCCATTTTCTGGAGAGATTGGTGAGGGATTTTGAGAGATATGAGTAATGAAGTATGAGTGGCACATGGATCGGCAGGAGACTTTGTTGGAGAGATTTTTCATCTTTCTTTCAGAGGGAAAAAAAAATTAAGTATTGTGTTCTTCATTATATTTAAATTGTTGTAAACACTTTCTAGTGGATTCTCTTTCATTTAAATGAAGTTTTCTATTTTGTTTTATCCATGATTCGTAATTAGTTTTATTTTCTCTTTTCTTTTATTATGCAGTAATGACATGTGTAGGAAATTTTGTTTTATGAAATAATTGTTTTTATTTTAATATAATGTGTAATATCTCTTTCGCTTCATTGACATAACTTCAAAGGCATTATCTTATGTTAAAACATATTGTAAGTGAAACTAAGACTAGAGAGAGTGGTGGTCTCGCAACTATAGTGCACTCACACTTTCTAGTTGGCTATTGCGAAATAGTTTGGGCATCAATACAACTTCTAAGGAAATATAATCCATGATCTGTTTCTATTAGGAGCTTCTAGGTGACAGATAGTTGCATAAATCTAATAGAATACTAAGCATTTCTTTATGCTTGAAAGAGGGTAGGTAGAAATATATTCCTTGTTGGCACATCGTTTATTACCTAATTCTATCAATGATTTTACTGCTTATGTCATTATCTTCATTTTACTTTTTCTTTTGCAATAAATTGGATACATGTTTCAGAATTTATATTTGCTTAGAAATTCTCATATTTCATAAATGTGATAGTATTTTCACCGGCTCTTAATTTACTTTGCAAGCTGATCATTTGTATTGTTAAAATTTGTTGAGAAACTTATAGACCCGAGAGGGCTAAGATTTCTCCAACTAGTGAGTACCACATTTCACTTTGGAAAGAGTAGTGGCAAGTGCAAATAGATAGTGAGATAACATTTGATGGATGTAGAATTGATGTTTCTAAGGTGGAAAGCTAGATTCTTTTATAAATTTGGTCTAGAGTTTGGAACTAAGGGACACTGGTAGGTTCTATAGAGAGGGTACAGTGGGTAGTCTAGGAGTGAAAGACTAGAACCTATCCAGCACTGCTATACATGCTGACACCATATTTAGATTAGTCAATATTCTTTAAACATCAAAAGAACAAAAGAATATATATGCTCTTATTTGTCACTACTACATTAAATTCTATTCATTTCATTCCTTCACATTTTCTAAGTGGTTGCACTTGATAATGATAGTTTTTAGATCTAGAAATTCTCCAAACCAATTTATCCAGATAATTTATCTTTAGAATTAATATTTGCATTCAGGAATAATTGTTATCCTTACATTTAATATTTGCATTTAGGAGTAGTTGCTAGATAAAACACAATCTTAATCGACCTTCCAACCTAAGACTTGATAGTAGTATACTAGGATTTTGTCTAACGCCCTTGTTATCTCGCTTCTATGTGGGATCGATACTAGGGTCTTTAAAGAAAACCCTATATTACTTGAAAGGATACGTATACTTGCGTAGTACCCCTAGTGTGTAAATTTATTAGACAATTCATAAAATATTTAAAATTTTATAACATATCGATTTTGCACACTATTTGCTAAATATAATTTTGGTCAAGTTTTTGGCATATTAAGGAAAATAAATATATGCGTCATTGTGGGTCTGGTCAGCATGTTGTGGAGGCAACGTCTCGAAATAGCCATGTCATGGAGGCAGCAGCCTGAGATAGGTATGCCGAGGGTGGTTACCTAAATGGGTGGGCATGTCGTAGAGACAGTGACTTGACAAATGGGTATGCCAAGGTGGCAGTTACCCGAAATGATGGGCATGTGGCAGCAGCCTGATAAAGGGGTATGGCTAGGAGGCAGTGGCCAAAAAGATAGACATACCATGAAGGCAACGTCCCAAAAAGGGTTATGCCGAGAAGGGAGTGGCTCGAGTTATGGGTATATTGTGGAGGCAGAGGCCTGACATAGAGGTATGTCGAGGAGGTAGCGACCTGAGAAATGAGAATACCATGAAATCAATGAACTAACAGACAGGTGTGCTGAGGAGGTTGTGACCCACAGATGGGCATGTCATGGAAGAAGCAACCTAAAAAATAGGTGTGTCGAGGAGGTAGTGACCCAAATGATAGGTAAGTTATGGAGGCAGTAACTGAGTAGGTAGGCATGTTGTAAAGGCAGTGACCCAACAGATGTGTATGCTGAGAAAGTGACCCAGTAGATGGGCATGTTGTGAAGGCAGTGGCTCGAAAAATGGGTGTGTCATGGAGGTATTGACTTGAAAAGATAACCATGTCAAAAAGTCAGCAACCAAATAGATGGGTATGTAGAGGAGGCAGTGACCCCACGGAAGGGCATGGCATGGAGGCAGCTGCCAGACATATGGGTATGTCGAGGAGACAGTTACTTGAGTGATGGGCATGCCATAAAGATAGTCACCCGATAGATGGGTTTGTAGAGGAGGCAGTGACCCGAGGGATGGGCATGTCATGAAGGTAGTGACCCGACAGATGGGTATGCCAAGGAGGCAGTGACACAAAGGATGGACATGTCGTAGAGGTGGCGGCCTTACATATGTGATGATCCTCACTGGAAAGAATAACACAAGCAAATGAGCATGTGAAATGATGCAGAGGCATAAAAACATAACAATGTTTGGTCACCTAGGGTATAAGATACCGCTGGAGAGAATTATAACTTGCCCTAATAACGACCAAACATACACACAAATGGCGGGCACCTACAAAGTGCCATGCACATGCAAACAAACATGCAATATGTTGCAAAAGAATACAAACATGCAAGTGTTCTGTCAACTAGACCGTGGTGGCTAGTCAGACCAAAGCGGCTTGTAGATTGTTCTAAGGTAATCGATCTGACCCAAAAGGATGGGTGATTGGCTTGAGAGAGCCCATCGAACCCGAAGCGAGTGATAGGAATGAAACAGTCGATCAAACTTAGAAGATAGGATGATCAACCCAGGATGACTGATCAAACCCGAGATGGGTGATCAACACGTAGTGGTCAATCAAACCTAAATGATGAGGTGATCAACCCATAGTAGTCGATCGAACCCAAAAGAAGGGGTGATCGGCTTAAAGTGGTCGATCAAACCCAAAGCTGGTGATCAACACATAGTGGTCAATCAAACCCAAAAGATAGGGTGATCGGCTTAGGACGGTCAATCAAACCCAAAATAGGTGATCGACGCGTAGCAATCAATCAAACCAAAATAAATAAAGTGATCAACCTGGGATGGTCAATAAAACCCAAAGCAAGTGATCAACATGTAATGATCCATCAAGACTAGAAGATAGAGTGATCGGCTCAGAATGGTCGATCGAACTTGAAGTGAGTGATCGACACGTAGTGGTCGAGCAAACCCAAAACATAAGGCGATCGGTATGAGACAACCAATTAACAACAAAGTATTTAACGATCGTGTCAAAGCCATCGGTCGACCTAAAGTGCTCATGTAGGCACGCATAAAATATGTAATATGAACCATATTACAAAATTTATGAGCAAACATGCATATGCATTGCAACCTAAAAATGTTCAACAGTACATCAAACTCAGCCTAACAACCACAAATAAGTACCTAGGTTTGATGCTCTTGGATCTGCGGCATAGCAGTCTTCTGCTTTGGCTAGAAATGTGGAGAGTTTCTCTCCAAACTCCTGAGAAGAATATTCTCCACGATGTTATGATATGGGCCAGCAACAAAGCTTCTCCTATTTCACAACTCCTCAAAATTTTGCAAAACAAGCTAGCTACAAAGCTTTCTTCACTTTGAAAATCCTAAACATTCCAACTTCTCCAAGGAAAGTTGGGGAAATCAAAGAAAAGGGAGAAAGAGACTCCAACCCATGGGGATTTGGCCTAAGGTTCACCACAAAAAAAATCACTTAGCTCTGTAAGGGGTATGGCCACACACAGGACTCCTATCCTAGAACTAGCTCCAGGAAATCAATGATCCATCACACAGTTAGAGAGGCCACGTCGACTGATGTTAGCCAGTGCACTCACCTTATGTGGGTTACCAAACCCACACGTCTAGGCTAGACTAACCTTAAGGCTGGCTAAGAGTTGCAAAGGTCTAACCACCACGAAGGTTATGGATGTCCTCACTGCTTGCTCCAAGGCATTGGTGTTCGGTCCACGCACAAACGTACCTTGTAACAAACCACAAAAAAGAGTGTGGGAAAGTGGAACATAAGTACCTGAAATAAATATCACATCATACAAAAATGTGATCGACACATACCATTCAAGAGAAATTTGATGCTGGTCTTTTCTTCACAACACAGTCGCCACCCTGCAACTGTTTGCCACTATGGTGAGGGAGGGACGACATGTGAGCTAAGGCCTCTAGGGCATCACAAAAATGCTAGGAGGCACCATGAAGGAGGATGTCACAAAGCAGGCAGCCTTATACAATGCTTTAATAGTGAGAGGAGGTGGTTGCCGGTGAGATTGAGCGCCGACAAAGGAGCTCAAGCATGCATCACCTAGGTCCATATTTTGGCCCAAGAGGGGGCTGAATCAAGGTGAAAGACTCACCCACTGGTGGCTAGACTCTGCCGGTGAGGAGGGCGGCATTGCTGATGAGGAGGAAACTGACGAGCCAAGGAGCGACACATGAGAGAGATAGGATAGGTTACAAAAAAAGACGAAGCTTGGGCACGTGAGCGAGAGGCATCAGGGGGTTACTTGGTGAGGGAGTGATGGGGCGAGGAGGGAAGGCTGACGGCTAGGTCGATGACGCGAAGCAAAGGCCGATCATGAAGGGGAGGCCGTAAAATTTTTGTGAAGAGGGGCTAGGGCATGGTCAGGTGAGCTCCGTGAGGGAAAGGGGATGTTGGCAGGGATAGTGTTCACCGGTGAGGAGCACTAGTCGATGAGTTTCGAGTGTGAGGAAGCAAGGACCAGCATTTTTGTGAGAATGGGGCTAGGGCATGCCAAAATGATCGGGAGAGAAGGGGCGCATGCAATTAAAAAGGGTTTTTTATTATTTTTGTTTATTTTTTTATTATTTTTTTTAATATTTAAAAACCCTTGTGAGCTCGTGCACAAAACCTAAGCAAAATGAGTGTCCTCCCGGGGTAAGGTTGACGTTCTGGACACGCTCGCTCAATCTATTTCGTCATCCAGGGTCATCCCGAAAAATTTGCTATTAAACAAGCCATATCAAGATAGTTTTTCTTTCGACGTGGCAAATGAGGTTTGTCAACCTGACCGAAGCCATCCGATAAGCAAAATGCCTACTGGCCTTTGCCTAAGCAAAATCCAAGGTCTAGCAGGTGATCTTCAATACGCATCAAAGATACTCAAATTGATATCTCGAGCTACGAGAAATAATATATGCATGAAGCATGGCCCTGATGCTCTCAGATGGACATCCCACACACGCAAAATCAAGAAGTGATGCTAACAAGTTGGGGAGTTTTGGTTTTAGGCATAATGACCTTTTCTTTTAGTGCTTAGCTTATATTGGATGGGGGTCAATTTCATTTTATTTTGTTTCATTTTATCTCTTAATTGGTTAGTGGGTCTTGGGGTCTTGTCATTTTATTGATATTTTGAGGATCATACAAAATGTGTTTTTTTATGAGCCAAAAAAAGGGTTACAATAAAAATTGAGAAGGGGAGGTGCAAAGTGCAATATTAAAGTTTATCTTTCAGATTATTTACTTATTTATTCATTATTATCCATAATGGTACTTTTTTTACTTTTATAAAGGGATGATTAGTGCCACATCAACCTATTATGTCTTTTTTTGTCATTATCAAATTTTAGACCTTTAAAGCTATGTGTTTATCTTTTTTTTTCCTACATTTTTTTCAATTTTTTACTCGATGTTTTTCTTCAAAGCAATCAAACAAGCAAGCAATTATTAATATAATAAGTAGGAAAACCATTGGATTTGATTATTGTTATGAGTACATCATAAGATTCAAGCAAAAATCTATGAATCTTATTTATTCCCTTTAAGTTTGATTATTCTATTTGATATAGAACAAGGTCATGTCTTACAAGAGAAATTTCAAGAAATTTATTCTTTTTTTCACCATAAAAAGATGATCCCTCCCATCTTTTGAAATTACATTCCTAAGCATAAGAAGTTAAACCAAGGGGCCCCACTCTCTCCCTAGTTAGTGGCATCTCATGAAGAGATAAATAATTAAAAAATTAAAATGAAAGTAGGTATTATTTTAATCAAGAAGAAAAATTCATAAATGATTTAATTTCAAATTAAACAATTTTTCTTCTGCATAAAAAGGATAAAATTAAAGAAGTGTCGTACTGATGAATTTTTATTAGAGGAAATCTTAAAATTTAAATTAAACAATACTTATCCATTAAGGAAATTTTAAAATAAGAAGTATTTTAATTTTAAATACAAATTAAACAACAATCTTTTCCTTGAAGCTATAAATTTAAGAAGTTATACTAACAAAACATTCCTTAAGATAAACTAAAGTAGATAAAAACCTATCCATTAAAGAAATTTAATAAATTATATTATTGATATAACTAATATATAATTGCTATAAATATGAAATAGCATTGTAATAGAAAAATAAGCTTGGATGAAATGATGTAAAGCGTTTATTTGTTTTCTTTAATAGGGCTTGGTGGCTCTCCTATGAGAATTTGGTGTCTCCATTTAATATTGGTGTAACTTATGCTCCCTCAAGAAGAAAGCAAGAATTTTTTTTTAATGATTGCTTTTCTTATTCTATAGTTTATGAATACTATCTCCATTCTTACATGTGCAGGGTTAGCTTCCACTCTTTATTTTACCATGGATATGATTCACCTCTTACATTTCTTTATTCAACCACCTAATTGGATGATCATAACCCACCATCGACAGATAAAACTAGGTGATTTTATAGTCGCACTTTCTTACTCTTTCACTAAGACAACACTTTTCCAGGAGTATATAATAAAAATATACTTGGTTAATCTTATAATTATATATATATATATATATATATATGCATATAAGATTCACCAAGTACTTATATATATATATATGCATATAAGATTCACCAAGTATATTATTTTCAAATTAAATGTCATCATATGTGATGCTAACTCTATTCTAAATTTTTTAATTAATTTTGCACATTAATACTCATGTGTAATCATCAGATTCAAATGCATTAAACAAATAT
Organism: Phalaenopsis equestris; assembly: GCF_001263595.1. NCBI lineage: Eukaryota > Viridiplantae > Streptophyta > Magnoliopsida > Asparagales > Orchidaceae > Phalaenopsis > Phalaenopsis equestris. Next base: position 39,536 of record NW_018250982.1, read on the forward strand.
TACAAATGCTTTAAATTTATTACGCAAGGTTAAGTTCATCATGTGTTTAGCCATTGTATGAGACATATACAAATTCACTGCTTACAAATTTATTAGGGTTAGCATAAGTAATTTAAAATATGTTCCACGAATAACAAAAAATTGTTTGTACAAATAAACATTCTTAAATTTCAAAGGATAATATTATGCTATCAATGAGCGAAAGCCTGGTACTAAATACCCTTCTATCAAACCATTGTTCCAAAAGTCATAAGGATCTACTATAAAAGTTAAACCAACACATTATAATCACTCTGATACCATTTCAATGTTCTAATAAAACCAAGAGGGATAATTTTTTGTATTTTATAAATCAATTAATTAATAAATAACTATCTATATAAAAATGATTAGTATGTCACACAAAATAAAAGAGATACATATTTAAAAAATAATAATTACATACAATAAATAAACTAAACTTCAAGTCTTTTTTTTTTTCTTTTTCTTATATAATACAAGCATATGGTGTTTTAATAACTATAATTTGATACTTTAGTACATGATTGATAAAAAAACTAAATGATATCAAAGGCTTTTTTTCCTTATCTTCCAAAGAAGTGTATTTTTTTAAATTAAATTAAAAAGATGATTTTAGATTTCCATTAATATTCTTCTAACTTAATTACTGAATGCAATCAATATCTTAAAGAATAAGCTAGTAAAAGTTATAAAAATTACAAAAAAATCTAGAATTAAAGAATCTTCATAATGTAAGAAGAAGATTTTATTACAAACCAATGTGTAGCAATTCAAACACCCAATCATTATGTCCATTCCTCATCGCCTCTCAAAAGTTCATTGATCTCTCTTTTGATAAGATAAATTGGAGAAACCACACTTCTTCATCAGTAATATGATCACCCAAAATTCTCATATAAAACAAGAAGCATGTTATTCCTATTGTAAACTAGTAGATATTAACATCCACTTTAAGGTATGGTGAAAACTACTGCTAAGACAACCCACTTAATAGATAATGTTAGTTAGGAACTTATTTAGATTAGTGATGTCGCTAGAAAAGAAAATACACTTGATACAAAAAAAAGAGTGTCAAACTTATATAATAAGAGTTTATTAGAGGACGCATCACAGTTTATCATGTTTGGTTATTGCGATGGCAATGTGGTGACACATCACAGTTTATCATGTTTGGTAAAACTTTGTTTTCCCTACGTACTCAAAGTCACAGCCGAAAGTTGTGTTTTCCCACCAAACTTGCTACATTTCGTGACTGCTAGAAAGCATGTCTGTCTTTTTTGAAAATAACTTTTTTTGTGATAGCCACCACAACCTTTTGAACATCAGTTTTTTATTCAGCAGCTTCACAACTGCTTCTTCAAATAATTGTAACTGCCCCAAACAAACCTTTCATAAAATTTTAATCTTAACTTGTAATTTTAAGCTTGACATGAAGCAATTGGCTCACTCTTGCATTAACCTTACATAACATTATTAGCACATAATAACTTGTATTTATGATCATCAAAAAATAACTATAAGCATGAGTTTAACACCCAATACACACCAAATTTAGCTGCTACATTGTCAAACTTTATACACAACCCTTGTAGCTAAAATTGGGTTACAACTTGTGATGTTTAACATTTTTTTCTAGCAATCTCAAGCTAAAAGATACCCTAAACTAATTTACTAAAGGTTATATTATCTCATCATAATCACACACATTTCATATCATCATATTAACCATTGGTCACGATGAGAGCACCAAACAAAAAATGTTGATGTTAAAATTTATAGCGAAGCAATCAATGAGAGAAGTTTGGAGAGATTCAAATATGGCTTATTTATAAAATAGGAAGTAAGAAAAAGGCTTAAATGCGTCATGGTAATGGAGAGGAGAATATTAGTGACAAATCTTTAGTTTGTTAAGAGAAAGAGGAATTGGATCTCCTTTCCATCTATTTTACTTTACATTTATAGTCTCCTTTCCTAAAATGTCTCCTATAGGATCCTCATTTAAAAAAATGTGTAACAAGTATTGATCTTCCTTTTCTAGCAAAATATGGGCAAGTTCGTTTTCTGAATATGCTATCATCTTATGGGTCTACAGCGTGAGTTGTTAATCTTGTGATATATTAACATCACAATGCTTAAGTGTTACTTGTGTTTATATGGCAGCATAACCCTTGAAGATAAGTCTTGATCATCTTTAAGGAGCCCCACATAATCTCCACAAGTACAATTTTATTTAATTTGTAGTGCTTTAGTTCATGATTTTTATTTTAGCTAAGCATGCTAAGATGCACAAGTTTTTGCTTGAAATTCGATTGAAGAATATGATAAAAAGCATCCATAAGTACTAGTTATAAGCATTCCTTAAATATTCAGTCAAGTACCATCCTTAAGAATCATAACATACAACTCATTATGGAGCGACGAAGTGGTCATACTTATGTGGTGCATGAAGTCGAGCATATTTATCTATCATATGAAAGTAAGCTTTTTTTTCCAAGATTCTTAATCGTAATGCCTATAAATTTGGTATTCATCAAAACATATAAAAAGCTCTAAGGAGTAGGAGTGTCAATTTTTTGCTCAACATGATATTTAAATTTGGATCAACACATGTAACAATTAGATAAAGTTCACATTAGCTAATTTAACTTAGAAATATGAAGTCAAATTAAAAAAATAATTATTAAATTATTTGACATTTTTTAATGCAATTCATGTAAAAATAAAATATTTACTTATTTTTATTGAATTAGTAGTCCAAAGTGGATAATTTTACCCATTTTTGGGTTGGGTTGATATTATACCAAGTTGGGCCAGAATCAGGTTTGCTCGGAACAAATTTAAGTTAACGCTTTTACCCAGATAATTATATGGGCCGAGTTCAAATTATACTAATATACCCAAGAGCATCACCATTTCACAGGCAAATTCTGCCGATCTAACAAGTTCGTGAAGATATTTTCATGGTGCCATGAAGTCCGAGTTGAGCATTTTTTATTTATTAACACTACATTTATGAGTTTAAACAACATTAGAATAGCGTGCAGCCACCGCATAAAACAAAGATAAATCTTTCTAAGTGGAGTAGCAAAAACACGCACAGTTTTTCATTAAATTACTTGACTAACTAAAAATAGTTTTTTTTGCACTTGTCCCTGATACAGTATTTGAAGTAGTTGAAAAATGTAATTTCCCAGCATAAAATTGTGGATTCGAATCGCCCATATTACCTTTTTAAAAAAAAAACTAACAATAGCTTAATTTTTAAGGGTTAATATTTCAATTAAAATTTTTGAGAGTGAGGGAATTTAAAGTCCTACTCGTTATTAGGAATATGACTTCTTTTTTTCAATCGTTATGACTCAGTATTTCCGAACCAAGGAGTAATACACACGGAAGTGGATTAGCATAATAACGTACATCATAATAACGAAGAATTATTTCATCAGTACTACGCACCTTAAGCTAGGTGTGTATCCAATATATTGCCGTCAGGTGTAAACTCCGGCCCCACCTATTCCATCAGTATTCACAACCCGACCCGACCCTAAACCCAAATTTTGAAAAAATTCCCGCCATGATAAAATTATTTTGCGCCAACTTGTTGTTCTATTTGCAGGGTGAAGAAATATTTCGCTAATTTTTTCACCAGCTCCGTTCACAGCTCCGCCATAGTTAGGTATTGTTGGAATTCTCCATGGACGTTGAGATGCCGGAAGTCGATTTCTCCATGAACGTTGAGATGCCGGAAGTCTCCATGAACGTTGATCATCATTCAGCCTGACTGAACTTTGAAGATCAATATCAATTGAGTCTTGGTGTTACTGTTGTGTTATTCTGGTGTTACTCTGGTATTACTCTTGTTTCTTGCCTTTGATTTAATACAGTTTAGGTGGTTTAGGGTTTAGTTTGATCTCCATGTAAACGTAGGTGTTGATGTAGTGTTATTCGGTGTTGTTCTACAGTGTGGTTTGGTATTATTATGGTTTTTTTTTTTTTTTTTTTTTTTCTTTTTTTTTTTTTTAGGCTCTGGTTTTTTTGGTGTACCTTGTATGTTGTTTATTGCATTTGATTTTTGGGTGTTGTTCATTGCGGCATTGTTATTATGGTTTTTTTTTTTTTGCTTCTAGTTTTTTGGTGTTACTCTTGTGTTATTCTGGTGTTACTCTGGTATTACTCTGCCTTTAATTTATTACGCATATTGTGCTATTATTGTGTTATGCTGATGTTACCATTGCTTTATGTAGTCCTCTGAGGCAACACACGTTTGCAATGATCCAATTGCAGAGAAGTTTCTAAGCAGCATTATCCATAATGAGGAAGAAGCATATGAAAGCTATCGTGCCTATGCACATCACGTGGGATTCACTGTTCGGAAGGACCATACTACCTACTGGCCGAACTCCAAGAAACTCAAGGTTAAAGATTATATTTGTGGAAAAGCTGGCTATAAGAAAGAGCCTAACAACACAGTTAAGTTCAGAAAAGCAGACACGAGGAATGACAGTAAGGCCATGGTACGATTTCATGTTGGTTTTGAAGGCAATTGGACAGTGGCAAAATTCATTGAAAATCATAATCATCCTTTGGCCGAAAGTGGTGATAAGCATCTTCTTCGTTCCAACAGAAGGATAAGTTAGCTCAATGCAGATGTGTTGAGATCCATGACAAGTTCAGGGATCAAAGCAACACATGCATATAATTTCATTGTCACGGAGGTTGGTGGTGTGGAGAATTTGGAATGCACCAAGAGAGATGCATTTAATTTCATTTAAAGAGAAAGAAGACAAAGAATTGAACAGGGAGATGTCATTGCTTTAATACAATTGTTCATGGAAAGGCAAGCTGGGGACAGCATGTTTGCTTGGGATTTCCAAACAGAATAGTCTGGTAGGTTAACAAGCATATTTTGGAGTGATAGATTGTGCAGGCTGGATTATGACTGTTTCGGGGATGTCATAATTTTTTATACAAGCTACAGATTAAATAAATATAACTTATATTGTGCTCCATTTGTGGGGGTTAAATAAATATAACTTTGCAGAACGTACTGTTTGGAGTTGAATTTCTGTCTGATGAGATTATTGAATCATTCATGTGGTTATTCAAATCATTCATTCGAATAATGGGAGACAAACATCCCATAACAATCTTTACCGATCAGGATCAAGCAATAGCAAAAGTCATTGCAGAATGCCTCCCACAAACACGTCATAGATTATGTCAATCGCATATCTACAAGAAACTGCCTTCCAAAGTACACTGTGGAGTGCGTACTAAGAGTGTCTGTGATTTTTTTTATAAATATTTTTCTTATAAATGCACTGAGAAGGAGTTCGAAGAAACATGGTCCTTAATAAGGAGTTCGAAGAGAGTTCGAAGAAACATGGTCCTTAATGATTGAGTTGGGAGAACTACAAAGCAATGTTTGGTTAGATGAAATGTATCTTATAAGGAATAAATGGTCAACAATATTTAATAAAAATATATTCGGTATGAGAATCTTATCAACACAGAGAAGTGAGTCGACCAATAATGTTTGTCATGGTGTTTCAAAGCCAACTAGCTCTCTCACAGATTGCTTTATCGGTCTTGAAAACATAATGAAATTGTGGCATCAGAGTGAGAAAGATGAAGATTTCAAATGTGGTCCGTCCGTCAGAGCACGTGGTTCGTCCGTCGGAGCACCCATGGTTAAAATCAATCTCATGCTGAGATAAGCTGCCTCATTCTATTCAAGAAAGCTTTATTTAATGTTTGAACAAGAGCAATTGAATGGCTTATGTGGGCTAACATCTGAAGTATCAGTGGAGAGTGAGGCTAAATTTTACGTATCAAGATTGGATGATGAGGGGACAAGCAGCCCTGGAATGTGTTAATTGACAAGGTTACTTGTGAGGTTACATGTAGTTGCAAAAAGTTTGAGATGATGGGGCTGTTGTGCTCCCATGCACTATTTGTTCTAAGTCGCGCAAAAATAAAGATTATTCCGGTGAAATATTTCTTATTGCGGTGGTCCATCAATTCTAAAAGGAACATGTATAACAGATTTGGGTGCAGAGAGCTAAAAGACTCTGTCTGTAATAATGTTTCTTCAAGTTCCTTTATATTCAGTTCATGCTCTCAGAAATTTGCACATCAACTTAATAGAGCACAAGGAAATGAGTTAGTTGAGGAGTGTTTGTGGGAGACGTTTAAAAAGTTATCAGGAGATATTGAGGATGCTATAGCAGGGAGAACGATCGAATTACAAAAAACAAAAAAAAGAAGAAAATCACAAATATAGAATGCAATGTGAACGACTTGCTAAAAAAGACCGAAAGGAGTATCTACATCTAGGCTGAAAGGACATTGAGAGAAAAATAAGAAACCAAAAGTATAAATTTTTTTAATTTAGTATTTCCTCATTTCATTCCATGTATAATGCATACTTCTAATTTGACTCATTGCATCCAGGAATGGAACAAGAAGCAGCAAGTAGTCGTCGAGTTGTGGACGCATTCGAGCAAAGTTTGACAGATTGTCTTACCCAGGTATGTTGATAAATTTCAGTATCATATCACTACCTTTTATATAAAATAATTTACTCAAATTAATCTTTGTCTTACTCCCCTACTGCAGGAATAGTACGCACCGCAACTAAGTGAAACGTACACTGGACTTTTGATGGATTCCATAAGTGAGAATTTAGATTGATCGATATTGTAAAAGTTGTAATACTGTACCATCTGTAAACCTTTTTATGAAAGAAGTAATTGGTGGTTTATAACATGTTTTTCTTCAAATATTTTTGTCTTAATCTTGTTCAAACGTAGATATCAACTGTAACACCCTAAGCAACACGTCAAAAACACCCTGAGTAACACGTGAGCAACACGTAGATAACATGCGGGTAACACGTTGAATAACACGATCAGTAACAAGCTGAATAACACGGGAATAAAACTGGAATAACACGAAGAACAACATGTGAATAACACGGGAATAACACGAAGATAATACGAGAATAACTCAGGAATAACATTGGGATAACATGATGAATAACATAAGAAAAACACGTCAATAACACGGGAAGAAGCGAGGATAACACGAGAATAACACGGGATTAACGTGTGAATAACACAGTAAATAACACGAGGAATAACATGAGAATAACACCTCAATAATACGGGAATAACACGAAGAATAACACGAGAATAACATGTGAATAACATAGAATAACACGAGAATAACACGTGAATAACATGTGAATAACACGTGAATAACACGAGGATAATACGACAATAACACGGGAATAGCATTGGAATAACATGAGGAATAACATAAGAGAAACACATCAATAACACGAGAATAACATGAGGATAACACGACAATAACTTGCATTACTGCCCTCTTAATGCGCTGTCTCGCAGCAAATATTCCCTGTGTTACCGGCCGATTAATCGGTGTTACTCTGCGTTACCACGCGTATTCTACCGTATTACTACACCGTGTTACTGCCGATTAATCGGTGTTATTCCAAATTTCCTCGTGTTATTCATACTATCAAATTTTTGCGATAATTTTTTAAACTTTTTCAGATAAATTTTATATGATAAATTAAATAGGATAGATAATATTAGTATATTTATTGACTCAGGGTGTTATCTACGTGTTACTCCCGTGTTATTCACATGTTACTCTCGTGTTACTCAGGGTGTAACATATGCGTTACTCTCTTGTTACTTATGTGTTATCTACATGTTACTCTCACGTTATTTACATGTTACTCTCGTGTTACTCAGGATGTAACATATGCGTTACTCTCGTGTTACTCTCATATTATCTATGTGTTACTCCCGTGTTATTTACATGTTATTCTCGTGTTACTCAGGGTGTAGCATATGTGTTACTCTCGTGTTATCTACGTGTTACTCTTGTGTTATTCAGCGTGTAAACGGCATGTAAATGACGTGTTACTAAGGCAGTTGACCAACATGTTACTCAAGTGTTATACAAGAAATACTGACAGTAACCTATAAACATTTTGCCAAGATATAAACAGTAACCTCTACAAAAATTCGAGATATACAGTAACCTAAAAATACCAACATTCAGCAAGATATAAACATTTTTTCCAGTAAACTATACAAATATTCGATATACAGTAACCATGAAGATCTTACATATACAGTAACCTATACAAAATATGAAAAGTAAAAATATAGAAATTTACTCAGAAGCCCTCAAAAATAAGCACATGTCACAAACAAATTCTGCTCTAAATCGCTCCATAATCGCTCCATATGATCCCCATATGATCCTGTCAGTTCATATGTGCACTCCCATCGACTTCTTCGACCTGCACTAAAGTTTCCATGTAATTGCAGACGAACATGCCGCAATCAAAACTATTCCTTTGTGTTGCTACATACTTTGACATCGTACGTACTTTGTAATCGATAGGGACCATTTATTGATTTTGGCTGTAAATAAATCAACGACATCTCTAGTAAACATATTCACCTGCATGGTTGAAGCGTTATTGTGTTACTCTTCGAATGCAATTATGTTACTTTTAATTTAGTTGAATATACTTACAACTTTTGTAGTGCCAGCCTTATGTATCTGGTTGGGTAGTGAGTCGTATATTCGTCATTTTCTCAACCTGAGATCTAGAACCAACAAGATTCAATGTTGATTATGAATGATTGGAAAGAAAATGGCTTTTACTTCTTGTACGACCTCGTTGGTGATATGTTTCACGTATGGTTTGCTACCATAGGTCTTATGCATCTACATAAATATATTAGTTTAAATGTGCAGGGAATATATGACTTAAACTTGTATGAATAAATATAAGTTGTTGAACATACCCCATACATTAGTGAAACATACAGGTAAGGCCGATACAACTCTGGTCTCCTTAAAGTTCTTTCGCGCAACATGACAGCAAATATATCAACATGTTCATCTGCAAGCCACTTATTTAATAATATATCTTCGAGTGTCGATCGGTGAATCAAAATATGGTCTCCGTTAATGATAACGTCGCTGCATTGACAAGAAAGAGAGTTCCTTTTAATTAAATACAACAGAACTGCATAACATTAAAAGAGTGTTGGACATTTACTTACCTTCTGGTGTATTTGGATAGGCACTGGTCTATTTCTTCCTGCATTTTAATTGGTATCAATGACCTACCAGGATACAAAATAGTTGAAGCCGGAGGACGTAGCTGCAAAATAAAACAATCCATGAATAACACAAAATAAGAGTATATAAGATATACTTCAAAGCACTTAGCTATATTTATTTTCTTACAACTATAGCATACTTGTCTGCATTAGAACTGTGGCTTTGACTCGAAATTTGCTGATACCCGGGTGGATCTAAGCTTTCTTCATCTGCAACTTGGACCTTTTGGGAATCACCTTTTTTTTGAATTAGTATTTACACCAGAAGTCAGAAGACGCGTCTAAAAAAAATATTATTATAAAAAATAAAGTAGGAATGTATATCATTAAGTACAAATTAGAATGACGTACTTACTGATTGGGTCAGAGGTTCAAGAACACCCTTTATTGCTCGTTATACTTCTTCAGGGTCTTCATGGATTGTCTCATCACCCAAATCTGCATCTTGTGCTTCTCTTATTGGTTCTATGGCGTCTTCGGCCTGTACGGGAACATCTATATTTCTTATTGTTTCTTCAGGTACATCTATATTTACAGGAGCACAATATCCACATCATCAATTTTTCTACGTCTTCTTACTTATATCAGGGAAACTGGTATTGAGATACAGTGGGGTCCACTTTCCTCTTTTGTTGATGACCACTGATGTTGGTCTTCTTACTTATATCAGATATTGTTTTCTCAACGAACTTATCAGCCTTGGTTTCAACTAATCTATGCACCAAACCTGTCAGGGTGGACAATGCTTCTACCACAGTATTCATCTATGTGCTCATTCCAGTCACAATTTCTTGTATATTTAAGCTTATTTGTTCCTGAGATTTTAGCATCTCATATAGTATCCCAAAATCAGCACTCTTCGTCGTATATCCAGGTACTGGGGTTATATCACTCGAAACAATTCTACCCTTAGCATACGATTTGGGTGAAGATGGTCCTGAAGTAGTTTTGTGATGTGGAATTTGCCTTGCAGGAATCGGTGGTCCCTGCTCTGGATTTTCGAGTAGTTGTACTTCATCGTCCCTCAAATCTAAGAATTCGTCATTAACCTACAATAAAAATGTATTCGTCAAAATCGTTCGTTTTCTTAAAAATTTATTAAACATATGTGTCAATAAACTGTAATCAAAATTAAATGATTTACATGATCAAGTCTCTTAAAGGCTTCATGAATTTTCTCAGCACTCAACCCATGATTGGTTGGCCACCTCAGAATGCGAGGTCTAGCGTCAGGTGCAGCAGGAGTTAAAAGAGAGGTGTGCTCGTAAAACCAAAATTGAGGATGTTTTACACCAACATGTATGCAAAAGTTAATACAACAAAAAAAAATTCATAAGAGTGATGTTTCAATGTAAATAACAAATACTTACCGTTAAAAGAAACGTTAAAAGAAATACAAATCCTCCTTGAATATAGTCAATCAACTTATTGTGCCTTAATTTCATGGAGGCGATTCTCACTTGATCGATGAACATATCACATATGGCAGCTCACCAATTAAAGGACGAAAAAACTTGTATATTTACAGCAAAAGAAGATAGCTCTGCAGGCACATGAAAATTGCTTGAAGAAAAAAATAAATTAGTTAGTATGAATTTCAAATATAACTGCTCAAAGGTCGGATGGAGGCTCCTTCTGCAAAGAAGTTCGTCAGCTGGTTCTTTATTTGTCTGGCATCCACATTTGATAGGGGTCCTTTTTTTCATGAAACAGGCTCTCCTATGTTCGGCATCCCTATCAACAGAGCCACGTGGTCAGCATGTAACTTAACCTTCTTTCCACCCATTTTGAAGACACACCTCTCATTATCCCAACATCTCAAAATATGTAAAGTCATGGCATTGTCCTGGGGATATGGGAGCATGTCAAGGAAATTGAACACCCTAATTTCCTTTAAATTATTAATGGTCTCCTCTGAAAGCAGATCTCGAATTGCATCCAAGGCACCTCTCACTGCAGATGGACAACATCTACAGTTGAAAGTCCTTGCACTCATGATCCTGTAAATTAAATAAATAATGACACATTATTAGAATAACAATCACAAGACGAGAATAATACATGAGTAACACAACGACATAACACAGTAATAACCCTACACAAGAGCATGGATAATACAAAAGCATAACTAATTACGCACCCGTAACACAGGAGTAGCACATGAAGCACACTTAATTAATAATCAGCCTAAACACATCAATAATACATGAATAACACGGCAATAACACATGAGTAACACACCAGTAACACAATTAAAACAGAGTAAAGTAATATATGAATAATACACGAATAATACAAGAATAACACATCAAACATATGACATTAATTAATAATCACCCTAAACACATCAATAATACGTGAATAACACAGAAATAATGCATGAGTAACACCGGTAACACAGGTAAAACATAGGAAAATAATACATGAATAATACACGAATAATAGAAGAATAATACAAGAATAACACATCAAATCTATGTCATCAATTAACAAGCATCCTAAATAGAAGCATATCACATCAATAATACATGAATAACACGGAAATAACGCATGAGTAACACACCAATAACACAGTTAAAACACAGTAGAATAATACATGAATAATATACGATAATACATGAAATAACACATATAATACATGAATAATACACGAATAATACAAGAATAACACATCAAACATATGCCATCAATTAACAATCACCCTAAACAGAAGCATATCACATCAATAATACATGAATAACACGGAAATAACGCATGAGTAACACACCAGTAATACAGTTAAAACATAGTAGATAATACATGAATAATACACGAATAATACAAGAATAACACATCAAACCTATGTCATCAATTAACAATCACCCTAAACAGAAGCATATCACATCAATAATACATGAATAACACGAAAATAACGCATGAGTAACACACCAGTAACACAGTTAAAACACAGTAGAATAATACATGAATAATACACGAATAATACAAGAATAACACATCAAACCTATGTCATGGAGATATCTGTGAGTCCAATGAATTTGGTTTTATGCAGTTATTGAGTAGGGTTTTTTCTTTGCTAATGATTTAAATCCATGATGTGTTACTTGTGTGGTATTGATGTGTTATTGTTGTATTTTGTTATTGTTATATTTTTGATGTATTACTGGTATATTACTTATTGTTGTATTTTTGATGTATTACTGGTATATCACTAATGTGTTATTCTATTGATGTAATATTATTGTGTTATTATTGTGTTACTGATGTGTTACTCATATTTCATTACTCTAGTTTAGGTGCATACCGTGATTTTAATGAATGATTGGACGCAATGTTGACATTCGCTTGCGCCGGAGGATGTGCTTCGCAGGAGGGTTTCGCCAGAGGATGTGTTGCGCCGGAGGTTTTCGCCGAGGAAGACTAAGCCATAAACTCATAATAGTGCGTAGATAAATGATGTAGTTCGAAGAAAATGAAAAGGCAGACGGGTCGGGTTTTCTCTCGAGCCAGGGAAACGATGTAAAAAAATATTTATTTTAATTTATTTCTTTAATAGGTGGGACCGGAGTTTACACCTGGCGACATCTAATTGGTTACGCCCGAAGCTTAAGATGCGCAGTACTGAGGGAATATTTCTTCCATAATAACAAGAATATTCTGGAAATGATGATTACTTGAGCAAATAGCTTGCATCTAACGCACCATAATAAGAATATAATACGACATGAAAAAGACTCAAATTTCTTTGTTATCATGTGAAATAAAAATTAATATATTTCATATCTGCTAGGGGGGTATTTGCAAAATTTTAAAATCCATATCAATTTCAGCCACATCCAACCAAATAATTGATCGAATAAATTTCAACATCTCAAAATACGTTTTCTAACTTAAAATAATCAGCGAGATGTCATCTCACTTATTAGCAACCCCTACGTCATACAAACCTAAATCAACGAGTTCTAAACGGTAAAAAAAAAAAGAAAAAAAAAAAGCTTTTCTCAACACAGTTACAAAACAGCCAAAATCCAATTAAATTTCAAACTCGTAGATCTTGTGACAAAAAGAACTAAAAAACAAGTGGAGGGTATTAAATAATACTTCCAGGAGCAGAACTTCGACGGACATTCATTTTCAGCAATCATAGTTTTAGGAGAGCAGCAATTCAGGATAATAGTAAAAAAAATATGCAGATGAGGATAATTGCATAATAGTTGCAGAGTTGGACAAAGGAGAATTGATGGCCCACTAGAGTAGTTAGTTACTAACAACCATCAAAGCACAGATTAATTTAGATAAGTGGACCACCAAACTATGTTCTTTACGCTTCTTATGTTGAGTAGCTTCCAAGTAAATATCAAACATTTCAATATTAGACAGCTGCCATTTCAATTATTATTAGCTTTTATTAAAGTGATAGCTTAAAGACTGAATCTACATGATCATGTATAGAGGTCTATACTTCATTGAATAAGCACTCCAAAGTGTTGTGTTTGAAAATAATCTAGTTTCCAGAAAGAAAATTCCGTGCACATAGACGAGGAGTATTGTTTCTTTCACATGCTTTGCCTGTGGGTTGATTATTGAGTTGTCAACATGATAAAATAGAACAAAATGAAAAGGAAAAAAATAAAAAAAATCTTCAAAGGATAGATAAAATTTGAAAGGACATTTCTATGATTGTTTGTAGCTTCATCTTGCTCACACAGGTTATAGTCAAATGCTTTAAGAATGTAAAAAAGAAACAAAATTATTAGAGGCTTTAAGATGATTAACATGAAGTGAAAACATAAAAGGACATATGCAAACGATATCTGCTTTTATGAGGTATAAATGTGAAGATAACAAAAATAAAAAAAATATTTTTTTTTTATATTTATAGCCAATTGATTTTGGGCTTTTGATGTTCTATGAGTAGTTCTCCAATGGAGCCGGACAGCACAGTATTGGGCAGGCAAGTTTACAGAACATATTCTATGTTCAAGTGAAGCTTTCTGATAAGCACTATGCGTATTTTTTAATTTCTTTTTTGTTAAATATATTTTTATTTAGTTTAACTTTTGATAGCCTGAGAAAAGTAAGCTACACGGTTTCCAGCCTAAGGCTTGGATCAACTCTATACAGTACTTGATGTTATGTATTCCGATTAACATGAAGGCAAGCATGGGCTTTCTCAAGGGCCTGCCTTTATATTCAAGTAAAGTTGGTTGGGAGGAGCCCTGAAGTGAGAAGTGGTCACCCTTCCCATCATGAATCCGAAAGAGAAGTACAAGGGGGTCCTGTAAATTCACAAAGAAGAAACAAGGAAAAAAGTTGAAAAGGAAATAAATTGAAAGGGAACTGCTCCTCAAAGGAAGAACCAAAAATCAAGCTTCTCTAAGGAGAATAAAAAAGCAAGCGGTACAAACTCAGGAGGTCGCCGGAGAAGAAATCATGAGGATGACATAAGGACTTCAATCTAGACTTCCCCCCTTATTGCCATCTTTAAAGGTTCCCCTTTTTTTCCCTTTATTTTGTTATCTCTTTGAAATTAAAGCTGTAGATCTTTAAATGTGTTTGCTAGAGATTAGAATGTGAAAAATGAAAATTCTAATTTTTTTTGTTTTTTTTAGAAGAATTTAGCCTGGTGCAGGCCCTCTATCTTCTTTTCTACGTTGATCTTGCAATATACTTTATACATGGATAAAGCATAAAAATATTTGAGCATATTTCTAGCATTTCATTATTTTGTATTTTAAAAAATCACTCTCATTTGGCAATCTTCTCTAAACTTTTCCAAGACAATGAAAACCAATGAAGGTCAAACTTCAAGAATCCATTCACATGACAATCTTTTTTGAACAGTGAAAACCAGCGAAGGAAGGTAATCATTATGGAAATGAGAACAAAGTTTTTTTTTCATTTTGAATTTTGTATTATTACATAGTGTGTACCATACCAAGAAGATGCTTTGTTCCCAAAATGACTAGACTCTCTCACACAGAGTGGGGAGGGGACCCGAACCGGTTCAGTAAAAGTGACGGTGTGCCGGTGGGCCCTCTCACTAGGGCTACGGTTGTCGCCCACTCCAAATCGCATCAAGGGTATTTTCGCCAGTTTGATTTTATTAGGAATAGATACTTTTTTGATTAAAAATATGAAGTTGATTATTGTATTAGTCTTTTTGTTCAATTGAGTTTTGAGATGGCTTGTGCTCCCTTTGTGGCTCCCGGATAGATACGAGTTTGTTTCAATAATGTTGGGTGGTGGCAACTATATCCTCTCGTTGTTGGTGGTAACATCCCGGGCCTCCTTCCTTCGTCAATCCCTCGAGTAGTGATTTTTGTATCACGATCGTTTGTCGAAACAAAAAACTCTTGTATCTTATATCTTTTATTTAATTAGTGCATCTCGTCTTTATTTTGATTATTTTTTCTGTCTCGGATTGCTTTCTGGGTTGTTCTTGCTCGTTCTCCAGCCCCCCTGCTCCGGTATCATTTGATATCAGAGTTAGACTAACCTTAGTTCCATCCTAGGGATACCAAAATCCTCCCAAATCTAAACCCACCAAACTATAGCCAAATCTTGACCTAATCCTAATTCTCCCTTGCTGATTTTCAAAATCAGCAATCCAAAGTATCTTTTATGCACCTTAAATCAACTTCATACACCCTCTTTCACCTCCCAAACCTATACCCACCAAACCATAACCAACTCTTAACCTAATCATAAATCCGTCTATCTAATTTTCAAAATCAGCAACCCTAATTATTTTTTTCTGCCCTAAATCAGCCCCATACACCCTCCTTCACCTCCCAAACCTAAATCATAGCAAAATCTTGAACTAACCCTAAATCTGCCTTGCTCATTTTCAAAATCAACAACTACAAATTATTTTTCTGCAGCCTAAATCAGTACCATACACCATCTTTCACCTCTCAAACCTAAACCCTAGTCATGCCACTGACGAGTGTCGGAAGTCGAAATCCCTCCAATCGACATTTATCTTCTCTCCTTAATTATATTTAAGTTTTGTCATGACAAGGTTTTGTAATTTAAATATACCTCTATCCATAGAAAATTTTTCGAACAAATTAGCATTAGTCTGCTTTTTTACAAGAAAGAGGGAAATATATTCCAACCATAAGCATCCCTAACTTACCCTAGAGATTAAGACCATAGCTAATTTAGCCACATGTCTCCTTCTGCGATAGGAAGGTATCTGTTCAAGTATTTATTCATTAATGTTCTATTCCAAATTGATGGTCTTCACAGTAAGCAGTTGACTTATAAGGCTTAAATCTTTATAGCATTTACATGCATACCACCCAATTCCTTTGTATTTACATATCTAAAACTGAACTTTACTTTTAACATTTATAACACCCAAATCTTTCATTGCTCATAAGAAATACCATCTTTTTTAACTTAAAAGTGAAATACACCTTATCATGCATAAGTAAGATGGCATGTATGTAAAAATTGAAGTTTAGGCGTTTTTAGGTGTTAGATATGTAAATACATAGGAATTGAAGAGTATGTATGTAAATCCTCCTAAATCTTTTGCCAGTGACACATAACCAGGGGATGCTTGAGCATGAAAAAATTGAGTATAAAATTAGGTATAAATACCTAAACATTTGACGTAGTTGTAAGTGGAGAGGAGTGATGATACTCATAATGCACTTTTTAACAAATTGCTTACCTTGACAAAGCAGGATCATTTAGCGTAAGCTAGTGATGCGAAAAGTATGGGGAAGAAAGGAGGTTGGATCTCTGCATTGAAAAGGGCCTTCACCCCAAAATCCAAAGAGAAGTTTGCCACTGTAAGCATTTGCAGTTAATTATATTGTAAGCATTGTATTATGCGGGTTTTCTTCTAAGAGCTTCAAATCTTTTCAGATAATTGGATAAAAGATATTTTCAATAAACTGAAAAGATCGCGCAGACAACTAGCTTATTGACGAGCACTACTCCAATAAACTGAAAAGATTTTTTTCAAATCGCGCAGACAACTAGCTTATTGACGAGCACTACTATGCATTACTATTTTGTTGGCATGCATCACAAATTGAACAGCGAACAGAAGATATTTAATAAAAGGATCAAAACCTAACCTAAAAATAGAACGTAGTGCTTTGCAAGACTTAGAAGTTTGTACTGAAAAGTCTAAATTTGAATGCAGGATCCAGAGAACTATGTGACGGAGAAGAAGCAGGGACCAGAAAGAAGAAGACATGGGGAGCTAAATTCCTTCATCCCTCTTTACAGAGAGCCAAGCACCATTGAAAAAATATTGGGTGATATTGAGAAAGAGCAGCAATACAAGGCACAACAAGTGTCCTATAAAACGGTTCGTTCAGCAGTTTAAATCTCCCATAACAAGACAGAATAACAGTGCTAATACATCAAAAAATGTAGTTTCAGCTAAGGTAGATTCTTCGTACGTGAAGACAACAGTTGCTCCATATAAGGTAAAATCTATCATTCCAAGAAAACAGGCAATCAGACACAACAGTAAATCCATCACATCAAATTATGATCACATTTCTGCAACAAAGATTCAAGCAGCTTACAAGGGTTATATGGTAAGAGAGAACACAATAGCTTTCAATTTATTTCATATAGGCGCTCTACTCAAATCTAATGTTTGATGTTAGAAGTATTTATCTAGCATTTCTGTATACAAAGCATTGCATATGAAAGTGCTAGGTATTATAGGCTGTAATCTTTTTCAGAAAGCATTGCTACATAGCTATGGTCAGGTCAAAAATAGCATCATAAAAAAAAACTTCTATGCAGTAATTCTAGTTGTTTTCAAGTGACATGTAAAAGTAACAATTAAAGAAAGAGCCCTATTTGACCAACTTCTGACTGTTATTACACCATAGAAATATGAAACACGAGATATGCAAACATGTTGATGAGTACAATCATTGCATATTAAAAACTCGTAAGTTCTATGATACATGAAGGCAGCCGCAATTTCTTTTGCATCAAGTCTTCAGAAAGCATAAATAGAAAGATTTTATCCAGATTAAAGATAAATACGAACCATCATATTAAAGTTTTATAGAATTAGAAGTAGCAACAGTAATGAGCGCACATCAAGTTTGATTTTGAAATTGACTGTCAATATAGCAGTACTCGGTTTTGGATGATAGAGAAACCATTCATAAACAAGTAGTACCGTGTCAAAAACTACAATTTGAAAAAGAAAATTTGACAGAAGTATAAAGAAAGACTAGAGAAATAATTTAGCTAGTGTTGAATCCAAAAATATCCTATGGATCACACCCAAAGTATAGTGTTGGATATATGAGAGGAACGGAGAGAGAGAGAGACAGATAAATGAAGTGTATAGTAACAAAAGTTCTGAGAGGAAAATTTCAGTAGTATTTTCTTGAAGAAATGACCCCCTTACTTATAGATCATAGGAGTATCTAATAAAGTTACGTATTTGTCTTTGTTTTAATTGGGACGTTCCACGTCATTATTAAAACTTTTCATATTTGAAATAGACTTCGAGACCCTTTAATATCTATAACTAATGTTGGCACCATTTGGTATTCATAACTGCTTGAAGAGGAGTATTTAATGGCCTACTAGTGTTGTCATTTGGTCGTCTGATAACCGTTCGGTCGGCCAAGAAGTCTTCGGTCGAATAGAAGGTTTTCGGTCGACCTTTCTACAGAATCCTTAGTAGTTCCAGTTTGTCATTAGATGAACTTAGTTTGTCTGGCAGAGGGTGTATCACCATAATCTGAAGAGCAGCTCTCCATTGGACAAGCGGCCTTTTTAGATGATTAGAAAAATATTCAATGAGTGCCCTTTGGTCATCTTAGTGAAGGATCTCAAATCAGTTGTGAGAGCTAGTTACAAATGATTGTCCATCAGTTTAGGTCACACATATTCTCTCGTTCGGCTGAGCCTCCGTTCGATCGGCCCATAATTTTGACCGAAGAAAATAACACTTGACGTTTCCGCCTTTTGATTATCTCGATGCAGCACTCTAGTGTATATTAAGCAAGATCTATTGAAATTCCTCAAGATTCATGCGGTCATATTTTTTATGTTCATATTTAGTTTCTCGATTCTCTTATTTCATGAAAGCAACAACTGCGATAAGAATAAAAGAATTAAATACAAAAATTAGCTCATTTATTGTTTAATAAATACTTATAATAAGTGAATATTCTGGATTTCCGTGCCCTCATTCCCTATAAATAGGATGCGATCAACATCTTTTCATCATCATTTTTGAATTTTCAGCCTTAAGTCGGTTCTTGAAAGAAAAGAGTGATGTCGAGTGGCAAGATATCCACAAATGAAGAGGCCATGATGAAGGCCTTCAGGCTTTCGACCGAAAAACTCCGCCATCCAACAGGAGAGAAGAAGAAACCTGAGAGCAGTTGACCGATAGTAAAGAAGAAGCCCCTGGATGAGGGTCGCCCGACTGGAATGAAGTCGGAGGGCAAAGAATGGCCGGTCGGATCAAAGAGGTCGAGATAAGGGAGTCGACCGACGAGATAAGGGAGTCGACCGAAGAGAACGAAGTTGGTTCAGCAAATAGTACAAAAAAAAAGGGAAGAGGAGACGACCGAGTTGTCTGACTTGCCACTACTCCGTGAGATGGGAAGCAGGGCTGAGGGGCACACCACTGGTGCAGCCGTCCTTGCTCCAGATTCGATCCGTTAGTGGTCAGCTCAACAACCAGTACAGGTGGTTGTTTAGACCAAGGTCCGGCCTAATGAAGGCAGACCTCCCTTTTCCTTGATTAGTGAGGCTATTCAGGCGGTTTTCCAACCGTTTGCTAGTAAGAGCCTCCATTGTTTAGACCAAGGTCCAGCCTAATGAAGGTAGACCTCCCTTTTCCTTGGTTAGTGAGGCTATTTAGGCGGTTTTCCAACCGTTTGCTAGTAAGAGCCTCCACTTATCTAAAATGGAGCGAATGAATGGTACAAAGAAATCCATTTTTCATAGACTTGGTTGATTTATTCATTTTGTTATTTATTGTATTTGATTATTCTTACAGAGGAGACTGTGCACATCATCGACTCCTCAGTAATGGAAGTCGGTCAACCTTTCGCTCTAGAAGCGGCTGCGAGACCTTCCGTTTCGGTCCAGGGTGGAGGTGCACTTGGCCACCTGTCGGGCCCTAAGGATGTAGAAAGGAAGATCGACAGTTGGTGAGTTTCGCCAAGGTAGTTAGCTCGTCGCATGGACAAAATGGACTCCTTTTCTCTGGAGCCTGACCATCAGAGAGATATAGCCATATCAGACTTGAAGGAGGAGCTAGCGGTCCTATATGCAGACAAGGCGAGGTGGCGACACTTCGGACAAAACTGGCAGAAGTCTGGGTGATCAGTTCGATCTACCGGGTCTGGGCGAATGATGGTGTTAAAAAATTTAAATTTGGGAGTGGTACATTGTACCAAAGTCTTATGATTCTGGGGTCTAGCATTGCCTGAGGACGCCGAAGCCCTCTGTGTAAATCATTTTATGTCAAATAAAATTTTAGTTTTTCTTAATTTTCAAAATTTTACATCATTTCATTTTCTCAATTTTTATGCCGATTTAATTTTGAACTTTCAAAGACTGAGGTATGGATTCAAGGTGTTTCAAATTTCCTGGATAGCCTGTATATAGGGCTCAAGACAAAATGTCATATTTCACTTTTCCTTCCCTTCACTCTTTTCTTGTCTCTCCCTGTGATCGGTTTTCTTTTAGTGTTTCCATGCCCTCTAAATATTCTCTACAGTTGTTCAGCTCGGTGCCAGCAACTGAAAGGTCCCCACTGATATCATTTGATGTGAGTCTCCTAAAAGAAACTTGTGTGTACGACACAAGTGTAGTACTCGAGGCGATGGAGCCAGAGTGAGGGCGACCAACTGCTCCGGAGACGATCTGATCTTATTTTAAGATCAGTTTTCATATTGACTCTGACTGCCATTCTGCCTGAAACTTCAGTCGATACAGAACCACTATGGAGCCATCCCCGTGCAGATAAAATCGAACTTGATCACAGTAGTAACGAATTTCATCATTTACCAGTGGTGAATGCAGATCTCGTGGTTCTGGGCTGCTCTCTCATATGTTTTCCTTTATAGTGGAGTTGGACAACTACATTGTATTTGGCATGACTTGAAAATTCCACATGATCTATTTGAAAAGTAAGATAAAAGTTTCGATTCCTCCAGGGTGTATGCGAGAACTAGGGAATCGCCCACCAGGCTGACCGAAGGACCTTACAACAAGAAGAAAAGGGATTTGTCGTGGATCAAGGGGCTTGCTTCGACTGTCATGGGTAAACTAATTTCGTTCATCCATTATACTGTCCCCCTGACAGTGAATCAGGTGCTAAATCCTGCCCAATTTTGACAAAGTCTTTCTCCACTCGGACTTCAGTTTTATATTAATAAACGTCTTGAGGGATTGGATTCCCCAAGCCCCGAAGACTGAAGAGTATGTCTCAACCATTGCAAATGTCCTTTGGTCAGATGACATTCAAAAATTCTTAAATAACCTCCAGCCTGTGAAGCTATGTCATATGGTCAACCGATATCAACTGCTCAGGCTTGCTGCAACACACTTGTCCTCTCTGTATCTAGAAGTGAGATACAGGGACTTGAAAGCTGAGTTGCAGGACAAAGAGTTTAAGGTACAAGCGAGAGAAGCTGAAGATTGAGCGATCGTGGTAGAGGCTTGGCTGGAGGATGCTGAAGCGGATTTGAAGATTGCGTTAGAGTGGGTGTCTGTG
This sequence comes from Phalaenopsis equestris, assembly GCF_001263595.1. Classification (NCBI taxonomy): domain Eukaryota; kingdom Viridiplantae; phylum Streptophyta; class Magnoliopsida; order Asparagales; family Orchidaceae; genus Phalaenopsis; species Phalaenopsis equestris. The sequence goes on from NW_018250982.1 coordinate 61,466, forward strand.
TCCGGGTGGAGAACACTGAAGTATCGAAGTAGATGGTTGATCCCGATTTTTTATATGTAAGGATTTATGAAGTTGACACCACTACAGCGCCAAAAACTTGATCCTTGTATGAAAAGTAATTTGTGTAAAATATATATAATTATAGGCAATTAATAATGAGATTCTACGCAAGTATACGTATCGTCATCAAGTAATAAATGATTTTCTATTTAAGCCCCAAATATTGATCCCACAGGAAATGTGTAAATTAGCAATGATAAGTTTTACCAGGAAATTTACAGAAAATTAAACAAAATCATTGTCACTAATTTCGAATGTTATGATGTTATCAAAACTAAAGTACTTAACTATTAGCAAAACCGAAATGCAAAGTTTAAAAAGTAAATACTAACATACTAACTATGTTTATGTAATGAAAAATTTTTATGTGAAAAGTATCATTCCAACTACAATGAGGTTCCGGTAAAATGAGATGAGATAAATGTTTATAATATGTATTGTGTCAAATAGGAGCAACTATAATTCTTTACCCTGATATAGTGCATAGAAAATCATTGGCTAATACTAGGTTTAATCCCTAAATCCGTGGCTAGGCTGGGATTGTTATTTTTGATTTATTTGGATCTTTCCCACTCACCTTCACCTAAAAGCTAACTCTCGCTTTAGTTTTTAAGCACTAAGACCGAATTGGAGATTTTAGTCTGTCACTCTAAAGATTCTCCAATTTTACACCCAACAAAGAATATTTTCCTATTTATTTGCACTTAAATGTGATTCTCACTCTGTTGTAGAATTAATATTCTATTTTCCGGATCATATTTTCACAACATATTTTAACAATTCAATTGACTATATCGAAATGTAAATTAAGTACGGAGTTGAAAAATCATCACAATTTATTTTATATTTTAATATTAGCACATCATATTATCTCTTCATTTCACCATATCTCAGAGTAGAGAGAAAGATAGAGGGAACGAATCAGATTTCATGAAAAATACACAACAAAACACAAATTTTATATATAAAAGAAAGTTCATACAACATTAATAAACAAACAAAATTTATCTGAAACTCTTTCTCAAAGCAAATTCCTTGTAGTCTTTTCTTATAAATGCAGGAAGAAGATATATCTCACTTTTCGCCTTCTCCAACACTCTTAGAAAAAGTTTCACACTAAATCTCACCACACAAACTCTAAACTATAAAAGAAAAATCACTAATGGACTCCAATATGATGGTGGAATGAAGATGGATTATGAAGAATGACAAAAATGAAGCGTGGTGGAACGTTTTGGAGCGAAAAGGAGTCCCTTTTCTGATGAATTCTGGCTCCAAATAAAGCCCAAAGTCGATTCTTCAAGAGGTGCCACCAAAAACTCTTCAAAAATCGTCTAAATACATCGAGTCTTCTAGAAACGGGGGCTGAAACTCTGCAATTTTTCACTTCTAGAAACTCTGCAATTTGTCATATTAAAGTCACTTAAAAAATTCATATGAAAAAGAACTTCATAAAACTTTATTAATCATTAAGCTAATACTCAAATAAAAAGTTTAGAAAATATGTCCAAGTATTTTTCCTTAAGTTGATTCAAGTGAAGCCAATTTTTAATTAGGCATCTCCTCAAGCTTCTCCCCACATTTTTTTTCTTTTTTCTTTACTTTTCAGGATCATTTTTAATCCCCTTTTTCTTTTCTTTCTTCTTTTTTTTTTGTTTATGTATGTGAAGATTACTATATCTGGATAGCCTTTAATGATTTTGAACTTCACTATCCTCTTCTTAAAATTAAAAACTTTTTACATTTCTTCACTTAAGAAATTTATATTAACTTAAAAATTATATAAAGTTTAATTCTTTTCTTTTTACATGAATCTTCTAAGATTTTTAATACTTCAAAAATACAATTTTTTTTTACTTAAAATAGAAAAACATAGTGTTATTCACTTTTACCAAATATCTTAGTCTCTAGAATTAGTCTTTATTATTGAAAATTTAGTTATCCAAAGTTAACTCCTAATAAGAAAGGTCATGTCAAATTTAAAATTTTTGAAAATATAGTTAAATGAGGACAAATAAAATTAAGTTCTCTCTTTTATTTTTTAAAATAATTCCCCCCCCCCCAAACTTAAATTTTTTTTAAAAGATTTACATGAAGAACTTTAAAAATAAAAGGGACTAAAAGAGTGAAAGAAAGCATTAAATACATAAAGAAAATTCATATTTATTGAAGATTCTGACTTTTACAAATAAATTTTAAAATACTGCAGGTGCTGATATGAAAAACCACATTGCTTAAAACATTAAATTGCACATAATATATATAAAATTTGCTGAGAAAGAGTTAATTACAATACATATAACAAAGTGTTGAAATTAACACCAGAACTAAACTAAATTTTAAAAATGAAAACAGATTTACACATTACAGCTTCACATTTCAATATAACAACAAAGTCTCAACAATATCACAAAACAAACAATATAATCACAAAGTACAGCACAAACAAACAAACAAATAAAAAGATCACCAGTCATCATCTTCATCATAGATCACCAGTCATCATTTTCTTCATAACTAACATCTAACTTCTGCTGCTAATATGGAGTATAACAGGGTGAATAGGGAACTGAACTGTATGATCACCCCACAGGTATTTCGCCAAAGCATCATCATAAGAAGCATCATATTCAAACTTTTGGCGCTCGCGTATCAGATCATCTGTATGAGCATTTCTAGCCTCCATGTTCTGCGTCCTATGATCCATCCTCAAAATATTTCCCTGCTGAATCATCATCTGGTCCAATAACTCCCTGTTACTGGGGTCACTTGAAGTAGGCTCACTAAAAGTCGGGGTCCTAGAAGTAAAAGGAATATTCCTGGCCTTACTTCCAGATCTCCAATCAATATGGGACTCATAAGTCTTAATGTTTGTAAGCCCAATCGGTCTCTGAGGCTCAATCCTCTCCTCATCAAGTCTGAAATCAACTTCTGCATGCTCACAAAGTGTATAAATGAGAACAGGGTGTGTCAATCCACCAGTTGTCTCTCCCAGAGCAATAGATTCACAAATAAACATTCACAAACAATCATTTTCACAAACAAGAACAAACTAACTTTTATATATGAAAATACACTTTTTACAAACACATTTGACAAATCACACATTCACACCTATTAAACAAACTAATTATAAATCAGCGTCGAAATCAAGTCACAACACTAAACGCTGACATAAAACTATACACATAATAAAAATTCAAAATTCTAAAACAAAAACAAACCAAACCAAATCAAATCAAATCCACACAATTATATCAACTACACAAATATTCTTAAGCAAGTAGAGAATCCAAAGACTTCAGTCATTCCGCTTCATCTTCAGTGCTTTCATCTCCTCTAATATCTCCCATGGATTCATAATGAACATATATGTTATAGAAGAATCGGTACGGGAGTTGATCTGTCGAATTTTCTTCGATCCATCTATTTTCTTTAAACATCCGAACTAATCATGCTTCAAAAGTTTCAGTATGATCAAAATTTTCTTTCATTCTCCAATCAAGGTGATCAAAAAGGTACTTAAGATCTCCCACTGCATTCATAATACTCTGAAGTTCCCTTTCAATTTTCTTTAATTTCTTCTCCAAAACAAGCGAACTTCCTACTGTTGGTCGTATTAATGGAGTTGAAGCATGTGAAGAATAATCCATAATAGCATTTAGTGTTTTATTTCCATTACGAACATACTGTCATCAATAGGGATCATGAGCTCTCATGGTAGTAAAACTTTTTCCCAACTTTCATATGACACTTGGGATTGACGGCAAATCAGAAAAATTGTAGAAGGATGCCCAAGTTCATAAATTGGCCCATTCATAATGATACCCATAACAGATTTTAATATGATTGATCCTATATCAATATGTTTTTCCATTTGAATACAGTAGTTTAAAATAGCACTTTTCTTGGTGACTCACTAATCTTCATAGTAGAGAGTAATTTTGCACAAATAAAGAAATGTCACTGCTTTGAAATCAAGTGATGAACCAGGAAAACTAATATATCCTTCATCTCGTACTTCCCACATATCACTTTCATCCGTCAGAAAATTATAAACATCTTGCATCAAATCTCGCGTAGGAATGAAATTTGTATAATGACAGATTGGAACATTTTCTATCATATATAATTCATTAATCCTCAGAGGAGTAAATGGTACAGCCTTGCCTCGTATGAAGACAACTCCTTGGGTAATTCCACGTAGATTTGCATAGAACTCCACTACAGGCACAACAACCGCAGATTAATGTTAATTAAACCTAATTTGGGTAAGGTTTAATTGATTAATTAGACTTAGTAGGGGTTAAGTCTAATTAGATTAAGGTTAATTAAACCTAATTTGGGTAAGGTTTAATTGATTAATTAGACTTATTAGGGGTTAATTCTAATTAGATTAAGGTTAAGTAAACCTGATTTGGGTAAGGTTTATTTGATTAATTAGACTTATTAGGGGTTAAGTCTAATTAGATTAATTTTGACTTAAACCTAAATTAAGGTTTGAGATAGTTTATCAGGTCTAATAGGGGATAAGATCTGATTAAGGTTTACTAAGCTGAACCTAGCATGATTAAGGTTTAACTTAATTTAATTAAAACTAATTAATGTCTTTAGACCTAATTAAGGTTCACAAGTTGAGGTTTGAGTCAAGTCCACTTGGGTTTAAATCTAAAGATGTTGACTTAGCTCGTGGTAGGATGAACCAAGTCTAAGGTTCTTTATTTTGGGGTTTTGATTATAGATTTTTTTTTTTGAATTTACGTTTTTTTTTAAACCATAAATGATAAAATGTCATTTTTAAATTTTAAATGGCTAAAATTTGTCTTTTAGAGTTTAGGAATGTCACTCTAAAATTTTAACCATTTTAAAATTTAATTTCTAATTTCTGTAATTTTTATAATTATTATTTAAGATAATTACAAAATTTGATAGAAATTAGAAATTTGGACCTTAGAGAATTTTCCTAGTTTTGGAAAATCCAGAGAATTTCTACAAGGATGAAAATATGGATCTGTGAAAATTTGAGAATTGTTTGAATTATAAACAATTTTTAATAATTAAATCACTCCAGAGAGTAATTAATTTATTAAAACTGAAATATAAAATAATAATTTCAAATTTTGATTCCATAATTTTCTCCTCGTCTCCCAGAGTCTAAGGATATTTTTATTTTATTTTTGTAAATTTTCTATGCAAAGATATTAATTTTTCAAGATTTTGGAATTTAATTAAATAAGAAAATTCGGATTTTCCTATTTATCCACATATGTGCTAATTGTATCCTCGTACTGGTCGAAAACCTATGTGGCGTTGCAGACACGTGACCCGCGGTTTTAAATCCCTTTGTATGGACAAAACCGCGGTTCGACGGGATCTTGGTCATCTATTTTTAATACGTAAAAATGGACGACATCCCGTTATCTTCCCCAAATCTCTGTTTCCCATGGACCGTCCATGATCCAAGCGCAAGATCTCACTCGAATCTTGATGAATCCTCATGGGGATTGTTCCATAAGCTTCATCATGGAAAAATGAACACATACATATGGATTTGTAGTGGCTTTGAATTTGTTCGTTTCACAAAGGTCCAAACCGAACGCAAATTAGGTTAACTTGCCCGTACCTTGGTTTGATGAGGTGAAGCCTCAATCAAATTTGACAGGATCAGTGGTTAGGTGCTTGTGAAGCTCCTTGTAGGTCCAATTTGAGGTGAAATTGTTCATTAAAAATGGCTCACGGCTTGATGTGGAACCAGGTCTAAGCACAAGGGAAGATCCAATTTTGATTGGAATCTTCTTCTTACACCTCAAGGAAAGTGTAGGAGGATTTAATTTGATGATTGGGTGGGGTTTTTGTTAAAACCGAAGAGTGTCCTGCTTTTTGGGACTTCGGGGTGGATAAATTGGAAGAGAGCAATGGGTTTGAAGGTTTGATTTTGGAGGGGATCAATTGCCCATGGAGTGGTGAAGAAGTTTTCTGTTGGGAGCATTTAAGTTTGAATCCTGTATCATGTAATTAAGTCTCTTCTTTTTTTTTTGTGGCTCACGGGTTTGGCCTATAAATAGGCTTTAGAAGAGCCATGGATGAACCTTGATCAGCTTAGGTTCATTTGGGGATGTTGTTGACCACATTAATGATGGTTTCAAGATATAATTTCAGCTGAAGATAAGTTCATTTGATCTTCCAAGGTTAAACCCATGTGGAGTAGGTTTTAACTTAAATCCTTGGCTTCCCCTCATTGGCCCACCTATGAGGTGGATAATGTTGGTTAATTGAGATAGCCTCCCCACATAATTCCATCAGCTCATTCTATGGATTAAAGGGAACATGAAACATATGCTTCTTACTTATCTTTCTCAGCACTTGGATTGATCAATCCATGATTAACAAACCCTCTCTCCTTGATCAATCTCTTCTTCGTAATAACTTTATTGTATAATCTCTGTGTGTCGAAACTAATAAACTTTCTTCTATTGAAAACTTCATACCTTGAAGTATTTCTGGAATTGGAAGTCATTGAATCTGAAAATAGGAAGTTTCTAGACGTCCTAGGAAGTTTTTAGGACTTTAAAAACACCTCCTGGCAGTTATTATGGAGCGAAATCCCGCCAAAGTCCGCCAAAAGTCGTTTGAACCGTCAAATCGCTCTCGGCGCTAGCGCCGACGCTGAGGTCTGTTTTCTTGGGCGCCGTCGGCGCAACCAGCCAAAATTTTACGACTTTCATTTCTCGTTCAATTTAATTCCAACTTTTTCGCCAATACTAATATTTGATTTAATTTATCATAAATGCAATTGTATAGGATTATTATCTACTAATATATAAAATACTTATCAAACAAAATAGTAATACATAAACATATATGTATGGGTTGCCTCCCATAGAGCATTTGGTTTAACGTCGTCAGTCCGACACATCATTTATTTAGTTGGGTTGACTTAACATTAAAACTTCTTTAAATTGAGGTATGTGTCTTTCATAATAATGTTTCAGATGATGTCCATTAACTCTAAATACATTTTCAATATTAGGATCTTTAATAACAATAGTTCCATAATAATAGACTTTAATCACTTTAAATAGTCATAACCATCTGGATTTCAGTTTTCCTGGAAACGATCTCAATCTTGTATTATATAATAGAACTTCTTGTCTAGGTTCAAATTTCTTCTGAATAATCTTCCGATGTCCTATTTTCATTTTTTTCTTTATAGTTTTTTTTATTATCATATGCTTCATTTCTTATTTCCTCAAGTTCATTGAGTTGCAATAATTTTTTCTCACCAGCTATTTTTTGCTAAAAATTAAATTTCTTAATAGCCCAAAATGTTTTATGCTCTAATTCTACTAGTAAGTGGTATGTTTTTTCAAATATTAGCTGTATGGGGACATTCCTATAGGAGTCTTATAAGCAGTTCTACATGTCCATAATGCAGTATTTAGTCTAGCAGATCATTCCAATTTATAAGGATTTACAGTTTTTTTCTAAAATACATTTAATTTCACGATTTGATATCTCTGCTAGACCGCTAGTCTGAGGATGATAAGCAGTAGAGAATCTATGCATAAAATTGCTCCTATTTGGCACAATCCATATTTAAACCATTTATCGCATCTCATCTGTAATAATTACTCTCAGCATTCCATATCTTGTAAAAATGTTTTTATTTAAAAATTTAGAAACACATCGAGCATCACATTTAGGTACAACAACAACTTCAATCCATTTAGACATACAATCAACAGCAAGTAATATAAATAAGTTTTCAAATGAAGGTATAAATGATCCCATAAAATTTAATTCCCACACATCAAAATTTTAACTTCAAATGTGTAATTTAGAGTCATTTCATTTCTTCTAGAAATATTTCTTACTCGTTGACATCTATCGCACATTTTAATATATTCAATAACTTCTTTAAAACTAGTAGGCCAATAAAATTCAGCTTGCAAAATCTTATATGTAGTTCTATTTGTTACAAAATGTCCTACAAATTCAGAATCATGGCATCTTTCAATTATCTGTTGAGTTTCGTCATAAGGGACACATCTTCTAAAAATTAGATCTTTTCATTGTTTATATGAATATGGGGACTTTTGAATCATATATAAATTTC
>NW_018250982.1:69687-74157 GCF_001263595.1 Phalaenopsis equestris
CATATCACTTACAATATAATTCACTATATCAGCATACTACGGTACATTCATTTCATCAATACTATATAATTGTTCATCAAGAAAATTTTCTAAAGTTTCATTTACAAAATTAGTTAATATTTCTATTTCTATTCTAGACAAATGATCAGTTATTTGATTTATCATTTTCCTTTCTAACAATCACGGTAAAATCAAACTCTTGCAATAGAAGTATTTATCTAATTAATCTTGGTTTAGCATCTTTCTTGCATTAAGTATTTAATAGCAGAATGATCTATATGCGTTATTCATTTAGTTCCGTTATACATTTAGTTCCAATTAAATAAGGTATAAATTTATCAAAGGCATCAATACTCGTTAATAACTCTCTTTCAGTAGTAGTATAATTAATTTGAGCATCATTTAGAGTCTTGCTAGCATAATATATAACTTTAAAAATTTTGTAGTGTCTTTGTCGTAGTGCTTTGTCCTAATACAGTCCTAATAGCATAATCACTAGCATCGCACATTATTTCAAATGATTTTTTCAGTCAGGTGGTACTATTATAAGTGCAATAACTAATATTTTCTTTAATAATTCAAATATTTTTATGCATTGCTCATCAAAATCAAATTTCTTATCTTTTTCTAAAAGTTGGCATAACGGCTTAGTTATTTTTGAAAATTTTTTTATGTAGCGTCTGTAAAAATTTTTTATGTAGCTTTTATGTAGCGTCTGTAAAAAAATGTATGTCCTACAAAAATTCTCACCCCTTAACATTAGTAGGTGGTGGTAATTTTTCTATAACTTGGATTTTTGCAAGATCTACCTCCATGCCTTTTTCAGAAATTTTATGCACAAGCACAAACACCTCCTGCAACCATAAATTGACATTTTTCTAAATTTAATACTAGGTTGACTTTTTGACATACTTTCATAACTTTTTCTAAATTATTAAGACAACTCAAACGAAGTCTCAAATACAAAAAAAATCATCCATAAAATTTTTCATTCCATGTTCTATAAAATTACTAAAAATTGACATTATGCATCTTTGAAATGTTGCAGATGTATTTCATAGTCATGTATTGCATAGTCCAAAAGACATTCTATAAAAAGCAAATGTTCTATATGGGCTTGTAAACATTGTTTTCTCTTGATCCTCTAAAGTAATTGGAATTTGGTGATATCCGATATGTCCATCTAAAAAGCAATAGTCTATATCCAATATTTAGTCTAGAAAGGGTAAAGGAAAGTGGTCTTTTCTGGTGGTCATATTTAATTTTCTATAATTAATATAAATTCGTCAACCAGTAACTTATCTTATTGGTATTAATTCATTTTTCTCGTTTTCTTTAACAGTCACTCCTCCTTTCTTTGAAACACAGTGAATTGAGTCTACCCAAGCACTATCTGAAATAAGATATATAATTTCAGCATCTAACCATTTTAAAATCTCTTTTTTAACAATTTCTTTCATTATTGGGTTTAATCTTTCTGAGGATCAGCTTTAGGTTCATATTGTTCATCTAATAAAATTCTGTGCATACAAATTGAAGGACTAATTCCTTTAATATTTGCTAAAGTTCATCCAAAAGCCTTTTTTCTATTTGTTCAACCTTTCTATCAACTTTTGTTCTTGAATTTCAGTTAAATCATAAGATATAATAACAGACAATATAGTTGATTCTCCTAAAAATACATACTTTAAATGGGCATGTAAGATCTTTAATTCAAGTTCAGGTGGTTTAATACTTGAAGGAATAAGATTTTTACTATTGTTTTCCAACAAGTCTAACGTTTCAAATTTGCCCTGAATATAATTCAAATCTTCTCCTTTTATTTCATCTTCATTCTCAAAAATTTCTCCTTGCTTTAATTTATCTTCACACTAATTCTTAAATTGTTCATTACTCAAATACAGCTACTTCCATCCTAAAACATTCATTATATTTTTCTATTGCAGAATATTTCATAGCTTTTGCTATATTAAACTTTACTTCTTGAACATTAACTCTCATTATTAATTCTCCTTTTAGCACATCTATTACAGTTCTTCCTGTTGCAAGAAATGGTCTCCCTAAAATAATAGTAATCTCTTTATCTTCCTCCATATTTAAGACTATAAAGTCTACAAGAAAAATAAATTTATCCACTTTTACTAGTACATCCTCTATAACTCCTTTTGGATAAGTTATTGATCGATTAGCTAACTGAAAAGTTACAGTATTAGGGGAAATTTCTTCCAAATCTAAACGTTTAAAGATCGATAAGAGTAAAAGATTGATACTCTCTCCTAAATCACATAAAGTTTTTCCATAAAACTTTTCATCAATTGCACAAAGTATAGTAAAACTACCAGAGAAAACCTACCAGTATCTTTTAATTTTTCAGAAAATTTTTTTCTAAATAATAACACTACACTCTTCACTGAGTGCAACGGTCTCATGATCTGTAAACTTCATTTTCTTATTTAGTACATCCTTCATAAATTTCACATAACTTAACATTTGTTTCAAAGCATCAACAAAAGGAATATTTATCCTTAATTTCTTAAGGATTTCCAAAAATTTTGTAAATTGTTTATCTTTATTTTTCTACTTCAGTTTTTAAGGAAACAGAGGTAATGATTTTTCTAAAGGAATCTGTGTTTATTCTTTTTCATGTTGATCATTTTCTATTTCTTCATTTTCTTCATCAACTTCAATTTCCCTTTAGATCCTTGTTTCAATTTTTTTTCCACTTCGTAATTGAATAGCTTTAATTTGCTCTTTATTTTGATCTTTTGGATTAACTTTCACAGTACTCGGAAGAATTCCAGAAGGTCTGTTACTAAATGCAGTAGCAATATGTCCTAATTGATTTTTAATATTTATAATAGCAGTCCCTTGATTATGTATTTGATTTCCCTTATTCAACATCACTTCTTCCATTCTCAACTTCTTTTCCTTAACTTGTGGGTTAGGATTGGAGTTAAATCTTGGAGGATAATAAGCTCGAAAATTATGATTTCCTTGGTTGTTCATATTTCAGGATGGATTCACCTGATTGTTATAATTATTCCAACTAAAACTAGGGTAATTTTTTCATCAAGGGTTAAAATAATTATAATAGAGATTGTTATTTCAATTTTTTATAGCGTCTAAAGTTTCATAAGATGGTTGAGTACCAATAATCTGTCCTAGTGAATTTTTCTCTAATAATGGGAGTGTTTGAGAATAGTTCACTCCTATTTGATCAATCTTTTTGGTAAAAACAGTAATTTGAGATGTCAAAATAGACATTACATCAGAATCATGAATACTGGCTACTCTCTTAAGATTTACCCTTTTAGAGGGCCATTGAAAATTGTTGGTAGCCATCTCTTCTATTAAAGAATAAGCCTCATCAAAAGGTTTTGACATTGAAGAACCACCAGTCGTAGCAACTATAATCGATCTAAGTGATCCCACTAATCCATTATAAAAACTTTGAATTATCAACCAATCTGGTAATCAATGATGAGGGCATTTCTTAAGAAGATCCTTAAAACTCACCCAAGCTTCATATATCGACTCTCCATCAATCTGACAGAATGATGTTATGTCATTTATAAGTTTAACAGTTTTAAATTGAGGGAAATATTTGGATAGAAATTTCTGTGAAAGTTCTCCCCAAGTTCTAATAGATCCTGGTGCTAACGAATTTAACCACATCTTAGCCTTATCCATAAGTGAAAAAGGAAAAAGTCTAAGTCTAAGAACATCATTTGAAACTCGAAAAGTCTAATCCTAATAGCATCATTAGACACTACTTCATATTTAAATATAGCACAAATCTCAAGAAAACTAACAAGATGTAAGTTAGGATCTTCAGTAGGTGATCTTCCAAACTGATTATTTTGTATCATTTGGATAATAGCAAGTTTAAGCTCAAATGAATTAGCAACAATATCAGAATATTGAATAGTCAAATGATGTTCATCTGTTGTCGGATTCGCATAAACTTGTAAAGATCTTTATCGATTCTCATTTATTGGATTTTATAAGTTATTTGTCATTTCTTCTAAATTTTTAATTTTTCTTTATTGTTTTTGAATCTTTCTAATAGTACTTTCTAACTTTGAATCGTAAGGTACTAAACCTTCAGATCCAATATTTCACATAAACAAATAAAATAAGCAAAGTAATCAAGCAAAATTCTTTTTAAGAAAACACTTTTAAATAAATTCCTTTTTGGATTTTTGATTTTTTGTATATATTTTTTTTATTTTTATATATTTTTATAGTATATATATTATCTCTAACTTTTCTAATTTATCAAAAATATTTAATTTACCTGAATTTAACCGTTACCCTCCCCACGCAACGGCGCCAAAAACTTGATCTTGATTTTTTATATGTAAGGATTTATGAAGTTGACACCACTAAAGCGTCAAAAACTTGATCCTTATATGAAAAGTAAGTTGCATAAAATATATATGATTATAGACAATTAATAATGAGAAATTA